>NC_041385.1:315233501-315240699 GCF_002162155.2 Triticum dicoccoides | reverse complement strand
CGCGCCGGCCCTCCTCGCCGTCCGCCTCCGCCCCGAGTGCCTCGCCGGCGCCCCTCCGCGGTCCGGCCGCTCCTCACCTTGGCTTCCGCGCCGCTCGCCGGAGCTGCCCCGCCGTCGTCCTCGCCGGATCTGGTCAACCGGGACCAGATCCACCACTCCCATGATCCAAACGCCCTCGTCCCCGTCCTGTACCGCACCGTCCCGGATCCCTCCGTCTCGGGTTGACTTTTCCCGGAGGTGTAAAACTGCTAAGTCCCAGATTTTTCTAATTTTCATGCCATGTTCGACGCATCATATCTCTGCATCCGTAGCTCCGTTTCGTGTGTGTAATATGTCAAATTGTTCGTCTCAACGAGTACATCATTTAACTCCATTGCATCATATTCATTTGAGCTCATATTGATGCCTGAATCATCGTTGTAAGAGTGCTTCATAATGTTTTCTGCTGTCTGTTAACAGAACGAGCTCTTTTGTCATTTTTGCCATGATTGATGTGTGCATCCTATGAGGTTGATGTCTACATGTGTTTTGAACTATGCCATGTCTTCTTTACAGAGGTTCTTACCATGTATTTTTGTGATAAATTTGATGACTAGCACAAGCATGCAAACTAGGCATCGTGATATTGCTGATTTTAGTCCCTGTTCTGCTGTTATTTTGATGCCATGTAAACTTGATGCTACAGAGAGATCCATGCTTATTTTGAGATACTTCAGTAAGGATGTTTTGAACATGTGGTTATTGTCTATCCATTCATGCCCCTGTTTGTAATTATGGAGTAGTCTAGCATGTCATTTTCGTGCTCTACTTTTGCTTCAAAATGTTTCCTGGCAGATTGTTTACATGTTATTCAATTTGGCCAAGGTTGCTATTGTTGATCCTTGCATGCTATGGAATTGTTCTTGACTTGGTTTGTTTCATAAACATGCCTTCTTGATGATGCTATGCTTATCTTGTCATGCAATGACTTGTGGTGAGTGAATCGAGCTTGTTAAGTAGTGTTCATGATGTTGCTGTTTTGCTAGGCTGAATCTGTTATTTCGTGATGCTATATAAACATGTTGCTACTAATCATTCTATGCATAATCTAGAGATGTTATATAAACATGTTTTGATCTACATGTCATCCTCTATCCATCCATGCCCTTGGTTGCATTTATAGGTTGCTGTAGATTGTTCATATCTTGCTCCAAAGTTGCTTGATAATGCTGTTGTCAGCCTGTTAACATTAAGTTCAGTTGTTTACATGTGTTCTGCTAGTGTTCCATGCACCCTATGAACTTGCTATTGCCATTCTTAGCTTCACAAACATGTCTTCTTACTGTTGGTTGCCTTGCCATGCCATGTATTGCTCTGTGGTGAGTGGTACAAGCTCATCTACATGCCTTCATAATTCTGTTTCTGCCATGTATGAATCTGTATAATAACTTGCCATGTTTACTTCGGTGCCATCATATTTTCTGATCCCTTTTGGCTTATGGTCACTAAGGGACTTTTGATCTATGCTATTAGTAGATTCATGCCATGCCTTTGTTTGCCATTATAAGTTCCTGTAACATGTTGTTTGATAGCTCTAAACATTGCATCGTGATGTTACTTTCTCAAAGTCTGAAATTGTTATAACTTGCAATCTTACCATGTGTGTTTGAGCATGTTCTAGTGATTTTTGGAGTTAGCTCAGTGTTCATGTTTTGTTATGCTTTACCTGTACATCATGTCCATGCCTTTTGTTTTCATATTGAGATGCTGTAGCATGTTGTTTTGATACTTGCAATATGCCTAGTTGCTGTTTTGGACAGATTGTAGGTATAACTTGTTTCATGTGTGGGTGTTGAACCGTTGCTCCGTTTTGAGTGTGTTCTATATGAAACTTGCTTAGAATTGCATGTAGCTTCATATTATCATGTTGCATCCTTGTTTTGAGGCGTTTTCTTGATGTTTGTATGCATTTTGCATCAATGCCATGTTTAACTTGTTTTGCTCATATCTTCCAAGCCGTAGCTCCGAACTAAATGAACTTTATATGTAACTTGACTAGAATCTCGTGTAGATCATCTAGGTGCATCTTAACTTGTTGTTTAAAAACTTGAACATAAGGTTTATTCAGATCTGGACCAATTTCGAAATATGCATATGAGGACTTACCGGAATTGTTATATGTTGTTCCCGGCCTCATTTAAACTTGCCTTGATGTGTTGCTCTTGTTTGCATCATCTCTTGCCATGAGTAGCTTCATGTAGTCTTGTCTTGCATCATGCTTGTTGTGCATCATGTCTTGTCTATGTGTGGTGTGTTTACTATGTTGTGTGCTTCTTTTCGATAGTTCCTGTTTCGTTGCGATCATGAGGATTCGTTCGTCTACGCTTGGTTCGGCTTCATCCGTTCGTCTTCTTCATGGACTCGTTATTCTTCCTTGCGGGATTTCAAGGAAGATGACCGCTACCCTGAATCTCACTACTATCATTGATATGCTAGTTGCTTCGTTCTATCGCTTTGCTGCGCTACCTATTACCTGTTTTTCAAGCCATCCCAAATTGCCATGAACCTCTAACATTTGACACCTTTCCTATGCAAACCGTTGTTTGGCTATGTTACCGCTTTGCTCAGCCCCTCTTATAGCGTTGCTAGTTGCAGGTGAAGTTGAAGATTTCTCCATGGTGGACAGGATTTTGGTTGGGATATCACAATATCTCTTATATTATTAATGCATCTATATACTTGGTAAAGGGTGGACGACTCGGCCTTTTGCCTGGTGTTTTGTTCCACTCTTGCCGCCCTAGTTTCCGTCATACCGGTGTTATGTTCCCGGATTTTGCGTTCCTTACGCGGTCGGGTGATTTATGGGACCCCCTTGACAGTTCGCTTTGAATAAAACTCCTCCAGCAAGGCCCAACCTTGGTTTTACCATTTGCCTCACCACCACCTATACCTTTCCCTTGGGTCGGCCAACCAGAGGGTCATCTTTATTTTAGCCCCCCCCCCAGGCCAGTGCTTGTCTAAGTGTTGGTCCAAACCGAGCGATGTCCGGCGCCCCCTGGGCAACCAGGGTCTATGCCAACCCGACGTCTGGCTCATCTGGTGTGCCCTGAGAACGAGATATGTGCAGCTCCTATCGGGATTTGTCGGCACAGCGGGAGGCTTTGCTGGTCTTGTTTTACCATTGTCGAAATGTCTTGTAAACCGGGATTCCGAGTCTGATCGGGTCTTCCTGGGAGAAGGTCTATTCCTTCGTTGATCGCGAGAGCTTGTCATGGGCTAAGTTGGGACACCCCTGCAGGGTATAATCTTTCGAAAGCCATGCCTGCGGTTATAGGCAGATGGGAATTTGTTAATGTCCGGTTGTAGATAACTTGACACCAGATCCGAATTAAAACGCATCAACCGCGTGTGTAGCCGTGATGGTCTCTTCTCGGCAGAGTCCGGGAAGTGAACACGGTTTCTTTGTTATGTTTGACGTAAGTAGGAGTTCAGGATCACTTCTTGATCATTACTAGTTGACGACCGTTCCGCTTGCTCTCTTCTCGCTCTTATTTGCGTATGTTAGCCACCATATATGCTTAGTCGCTGCTGCAACCTCACCACTTTACCCCTTCCTTTCCCTTTAAGCTTTGCTAGTCTTGATACCCATGGTAATGGGATTGTTGAGTCCTCGTGGCTCACACATTACTACAACAACAGTTGCAGGTACAGGTTTTGCGATGATCATGATGCGAGAGCGATGCTTTCTTGTGTTGAGTTCTTCTTCTGCTTCTTCTTCGATCAGGGGATAGGTTCCAGGTCGGCAGCCTGGGCTAGCAGGGTGGATGTCGTTTGAGTTTCTGTTTGTGTTTCATCCGTAGTCGGATGATGCTCTGATGTATTGTGATGTTGTATTCACGTGGCATTGTATGCCTTTTGTATGTATCCTCATCTATTATGTAATGTTGATGTAATGATATCCACCTTGCAAAAGCGTTTCAATATGCGGGTCTATCCTTGGTGGGACCTTTGAGTTCCTTTTGGATAGGGTCGCATATTGGGCGTGACAAGTTGGTATCAGAGCCTCGACCGACCCTAGGAGCCCCTTTGATTGATCGTGTAGTTTGGCCGTTGTTGAGTCTAGAAGAAAACTGTTTTCGGAGTCTAGTTATATCGGAGAGTAGGAATTCTTTTTACTCCTCAGCCCCTTCGTCGCTCTGGTGAGGAATCTTGACGTAGGTGTTTTTGAATTACTTCTCTTCCCCTTCAAATTTTTCTTTAGGATCACGCAGTTGGTTTTCGGGTAGTTGGTTCTCAGCTCTTTTCATCCGGTGCATTTCTCGTCAAGTTGACTCGAGCCTCTTCATCTTTGAGTTCAATCCTCAGTTGTTTTCTTTTCCCACCCGCCCTCCCTTTTTTTTCTCGGAACCAGAGTCCGTAATTGAGTATCCATCCTACTCGTGCGAAGTATTTGTTTTCTTTCTTCAATGATTTCAACTGGTGTTTTCTCTTCAAGATATTCGTCGATTCCCCTTCCAAGTTGTCTTTGTTTTCCCTCCCTCCCACCCTTTTTCTTCCCGGAGTCTGACTCTCTCTCGACCATCTATTTCATTCGTGTGGAGCCTCTTCAGTCTTCTATCAATTATTTCAACCGGTGAATTCTCGTCTTGGTGGACATTCTTCATCTCTTTTCTCTCCGGTGAATTCAATTCCACTTTCGGTAGTGATTATATTCTTTTCCTCAGCTCAAGTGTTTCCCCTGCTCGTTCACCTATCGCCAGTTTATCCTTCCGGAGTATTCAAGTCATCTCAGGAGATTCGTCTGTGTTCCAATTAATTCGAGGTTGTCACCTCATTCAAATATTTCAATTGTTCCGGTGCATCATCTATCTGTTCATCAGTCCTTTCCAACGGTGTTATCTCTTCAGTGGGCCCTAACCCACAGGTCTTTTTCCAGGATCTTACCTGACTCTTCTAATTTCCCGGAACTATTCTCAAATCCTTTCCGAAGTCTGACGTAAGAATGAATTTCATCAGCCAGATGCCATCTCCAAGATCGCTTTCAAATTCTTTTCATCTCGGGTTCTACCTTTCCTCTTTTTCATTATTCCGAAGTTTCTCAACAATTTTGATGGTGTTTCTTGTCGTCTTTATCAGCTTTGAAGATCGCAGAAGAGTTTTTCCCTCTCAATCTTGTCCGTTCTCTCGAAGATTCGTGGTTCTAGCTTCATATCATCCTCTCGAATTATTCCATTTGTCAGATATTCTTTCTCAACCATCCAGAGTTTGTCAGAGGTTGTCTTTCCGTTTCTTTTCACCGGAGGCCGTCGTTCCAGAAGAATTCTTCGCCCTCACATTTCAGCTACCGTTATCCATTTATCCCGGTGCTTCGTTCAAGTGTTCTTTAATCAGATCGTCATCTCTTCGTTCTTGTGCATCTAAATCCCCTCTAGCATATTTGTTCTTCTAATTCTCCCGGTGATTCATCCTCTTTCGTCAGTCATTTCCAAATTCTAACAGTGGTTCGTTCAAGATTCTTTTTTCCTTGAGTATCATTTTAATCCTTTCGTTCTTTTCAATCCTACCGGTGGATCAGGAAGACCTTCTCAAGTTTGCGATATGTCACTTCTCAATACTTTTCAAGAACAATAAGTAATATGCGAAATCCATTGTTTGTCATCAATTTATTTTGATGAAGGATAAGCATACAATAAATCTTATTCTTATTTCTTCCAAGTGAGTAATCCCTTCCTTCGGAGTTTGTTCTTGATGAATAAATTCTAGTTCCAAGTGTTTTCATCTATGCTTTCCGGAGTTCAATTTCCTCAGCCATTTCGTCGGAATCTCCATCTAAATCATCGCAAGGTTCATCTTATTCTTTCATCCTTTCATTCTATCTCATCATCCTTTTGTCAACGGAGTTCTTCATGGTGGTTCTTCATGATTTAATTCATTCTTCAAGTCTTCATCAAGATTCTTGTTGGTGGAGTTCAAGTATCTTTTCTTCTCGCGTCTCGAAGTGCAATTAATTATCCATATTCTTTTGAAGTGGAGTTTTGCATTCTTTCGTTCTTCTCAGCTATTCAATCATTTCCGTTTGCGGTCGGTTATCACCTCATAAGTCCACGACAAGCTTATTCTTTCCGTTGTTGATTCTCTCAACAACTCTGTTCAATCATTCCTTCTAAGTTCTTTTCATTCAATTCTTTAAATTCTTCCGGAGGTTTTGTGTCATGTCTTCATCAAGTATCATTCCATCCTCTCTAGTTATTGTTCTTTTCCTTCCATGTTCAGTCAGAGTTCTACCTAAATCCTTTCAGTCTTATTCGTTTCTTATCTCGTTCGAACCGGAGTGGTTTCATAGTCTATCTGATTCCGTGAGCTTTTGATTCTCTTCATTCTCGCCGTCCCTCTCTTCTTCTCGAATGCTCTCGATTCTTTGCTTCTTCTCTTGAGTTCTTGTTTCACCTCATCCCTTTTCCCTTCCGTCTCGGTCCTAAGATCTCGGGACGAGATCTCTTGTTAGTGGAGGAGTGTTGTAACGCCCCGAATCCGATGCGCCAGGTGTCCTTCAGTTATTCGCCATTTTTGCCATGTCATTTGTTTGCGTGTTGCATATTGTCATGTCATCATGTGCATTTCATTTTGCATACGTGTTCGTTTCATGCATCCGAGCATTTTCCCCGTTGTCCGTTTTGCAATCCGGCGCTCCTATGCTCTTCGGCGCTCCCCTTTTCTCTCCTGTTGTGAGCGGGTGTTAAACTTTCTCGGAATGGCCCGAGTCTTGCCAAGCGGCCTTGGTATACCACCAGTAGACCGCCTGTCAAGTTTCGTGCCATTTGGAGGTCGTTTGTTACTCCAACGGTTAACCGGGTAACCGTAAAGCCCCTCTCTCTTTGCAGCCCAACACCCCTTCCAAAGTGGCCCAAAACCCAACTAACTCCCCACCATGTTCTCGGTCGTTCGATGACGATCGCATGGCCGAAAACCGCTCCTCATTTGGACTCTCCTAGCTCCCTCTACCTATAAATAAGCCCCTCCCCCCGAAATTCGCGGATGAATCCCGCAGATGAAACCCTAGCCCCGCTCCTCTCGCCCGCCGGACATGTCCGATCTGGGCCGGAGATGTCCGTCGCCGCCCCCTCAGCCAATCACCTCTCGCCACTTGTCGCCGCCGCCATCCCACCGCGTGCCGCCGCCCGGGGCCCAGCTCCGGCCCGCCCCGGGCCACGCCGGGCCC
>NC_041385.1:315182463-315232865 GCF_002162155.2 Triticum dicoccoides | reverse complement strand
GAGCGCCGCTCGGCCGGCCATGCCTCGCCCGCGCCGGCGAGCTCGCCGCTCCTCTGCCCCGCGCTGGCCCTCCTCACCGTCCGCCTCCGGCCCCGAGTGCCTCGCCGGCGCCCCTCCGCGGTCTGGCCGCTCTTCGCCTCGGCTTCCGCGCCGCTCGCCGGAACCGCCCTTCTGCGCCGCTCGCCGGATCTGGTCAACCGGGACCAGATCCACCACTCCCGTGATCCAAACGCCCTCGTCCCCGTCCTGTACCGCGCCGTCCCGGATCCCTCCGTCCCGGGTTGACTTTTCCCGGAGGTGAAAAACTGCTAAGTCCCAGATTTTTCTAATTTTCATGCCATGTTCGATGCATCAATCTCTGCATCCGTAGCTCCATTTCATGTGTGTAATATGTCAAATTGTTCGTCTCAACGAGTACATCATTTAACTCCATTGCATCATATTCAATTGAGCTCATATTGATGTCTGAATCATCGTTGTAAGGGTGCTTCATAATGTTTTCTACTGTCTATTAACAGAACGAGCTCTTTTGTCATTTTTGCCATGATTGATGTGTGCATCCTATGAGGTTGATGTCTACATGTGTTTTGAACTATGCCATGTCTTCTTTATAGAGGTTCTTACCATGTATTTTTGTGATAAATGTGGTGACTAGCACAAGCATGCAAACTAGGCATCGTGATATTGCTGATTTTAGTCCCTGTCCTGCTGTTATTTTGATGCCATGTAAACTTGATGCTACAGAGAGATCCATGCTTATTTTGAGATACTTCAGTAAGGATGTTTTGAACATGTGGTTATTGTCTATCCATTGATGCCCCTGTTTGTAATTATGGAGTAGTCTAGCATGTCATTTTCGTGCTCTACTTTTGCTTCAAAATGTTTCCTGGCAGATTGTTTACATGTTATTCAATTTGGCCAAGGTTGCTATAGTTGATCCTTGCATGCTATGGACTTGTTCTTGACTTGGTTTGTTTCATAAGCATGCCTTCTTCATGATGCTATGCTTATCTTGTCATGCAATGACTTGTGGTGAGTGAATCGAGCTTGTTAAGTAGTGTTCATGATGTTGGTGTTTTGCTAGGCTGAATCTGTTATTTCGTGATGCTATATAAACATGTTGCTACTAATCATTCTATGCATAATCTGGAGATGTTCTATAAACATATTTTGATCTACATGTCATCCTCTATCCATCCATGCCCCTAGTTGCATTTATAGGTTGTTGTAGATTGTTCATATCTTGCTCCAAATTTGCTTGATAATGTTGTTGTCAGCCTGTTAACATTAAGTTCAGTTGTTTACATGTGTTTTGCTAGTGTTCCATGCACCCTATGAACTTGCTATTGCCATTCTTAGCTTCACAAACATGTCTTCTTACTGTTGGTTGCCTTGCCATGCCATGTATTTCTCTGTGGTGAGTGGTACAAGCTCATCTACATGCCTTCATAATTCTGTTTCTGCCATGTATTAATCTGTATAATAACTTGCCATGTTTACTTGGGTGCCATCATATTTTCTGATCCCTTTTGGCTTATGGTAACTAAGGGACTTTTGATCTATGCTATTAGTAGATTCATGCCATGCCTTTGTTTGCCATTATAAGTTCCTGTAACATGTTGTTTGATAGCTCTAAACATTGCATCGTGATGTTACTTTCTGCCAAGTCTGAAATTGTTATAACTTGCAATCTTACCATGTGTGTTTGAGCATGTTCTAGTGATTTTTGGAGTTAGCTCAGTGTTCATGTTTTGTTATGCTTTACCTGTACATCATGTCCATGCCTTTTGTTTTCATATTGAGATGCTGTAGCATGTTGTTTTGATGCTTGCAATATGCCTAGTTGCTGTTTTGGACAGATTGTAGCTATAACTTGTTTCATGTGTGGGTGTTGAACCGTTGCTCCATTTTGAGTGTGCTCTATATGAAACTTGCTTAGAATTGCATGTATCTTCATATTATCATGTTGCATCCTTGTTTTGAGGTGTTTGCTTGATGTTTGTATGCATTTTACATCAATGCCATGTTTAACTTGTTTTGCTCATATCTTCCAAGCCGTAGCTCCGAACTAAATGAACTTTATATGTAACTTGACTAGAATCTCGTGTAGATCATCTAGGTTCATCTTAACTTGCTGTTTAACAACTTGAACATAAGGTTTATTCAGATCTGGACCAATTTCGAAATATGCATATGAGGACTTACCGGAATTGTTATATGTTGTTCCCGGCCTCATTTAAACTTGCCTTGATGTGTTGCTCTTGTTTGCATCATCTATCGCCTTGTTGCGCTACCTATTACCTGTTTTTCAAGCCATCCCAAATTGCCATGAACCTCTAACATTTGACACCTTTCTTATGCAAAGCGTTGTTTGGCTATGTTACCGCTTTGCTCAGCCCCTCTTATAGCGTTGCTAGTTGCAGGTGAAGTTGAAGATTTCTCCATGGTGGACAGGATTTTGGTTGGGATATCACAATATCTCTTATATTATTAATGCATCTATATACTTGGTAAAGGGTGGAAGACTCGGCATTTTGCCTGGTGTTTTGTTCCACTCTTGCCGCCCTAGTTTCCGTCATACCGGTGTTATGTTCCCGGATTTTGCGTTCCTTACGCGGTCGGGTGATTTATGGGACCCCCTTGACAGTTCGCTTTGAATAAAACTCCTCCAGCAAGGCCCAACCTTGGTTTTACCATTTGCCTCACCACCACCTATACCTTTCCCTTGGGTCGGCCAACCCGAGGGTCATCTTTATTTTAGCCCCGCCCCCCCGGGCCAGTGCTTGTCTAAGTGTTGGTCCGAACCGAGCGATGTCCGGCGCCCCCTGGGCAACCAGGGTCTATGCCAACCCGACGTCTGGCTCATCCGGTGTGCCCTGAGAACGAGATATGTGCAGCTCCTATCGGGATTTGTCGGCACAGCGGGAGGCTTTGCTGGTCTTGTTTTACCATTGTCGAAATGTCTTGTAAACCGGGATTCCGAGTCTGATCGGGTCTTCCTGGGAGAAGGTCTATTCCTTCGTTGATCGCGAGAGCTTGTCATGGGCCAAGTTGGGACACCCCTGCAGGGTATAATCTTTCGAAAGCCGTGCCTACGGTTATAGGCAGATGGGAATTTGTTAATGTCCGGTTGTAGATAACTTGACACCAGATCCGAATTAAAACGCATCAACCGCGTGTGTAGCCGTGATGGTCTCTTCTCGGCGGAGTCCGGGAAGTGAACACGGTTTCTGTGTTATGTTTGACGTAAGTAGGAGTTCAGGATCACTTCTTGATCATTACTAGTTGACGATCGTTCCGCTTGCTCTCTTCTCGCTCTTATTTGCGTATGTTAGCCACCATATATGCTTAGTCGCTGCTGCAACCTCACC
Organism: Triticum dicoccoides; assembly: GCF_002162155.2. NCBI lineage: Eukaryota > Viridiplantae > Streptophyta > Magnoliopsida > Poales > Poaceae > Triticum > Triticum dicoccoides. The sequence continues at coordinate 315,229,494 of NC_041385.1, read as the reverse complement.
ACTTTACCCCTTCCTTTCCCTTTAAGCTTTGCTAGTCTTGATACCCATGGTAATGGGATTGCTGAGTCCTCGTGGCTCACAGATTACTACAACAACAGTTGCAGGTACAGGTTTTGCGATGATCATGACGCGAGAGCGATGCTTGCTTGCGTTGAGTTCTTCTTCTGCTTCTTCTTCGATCAGGGGATAGGTTCCAGGTCGGCAGCCTGGGCTAGCAGGGTGGATGTCGTTTGAGTTTCTGTTTGTGTTTCATCCGTAGTCGGATGATGCTCTGATGTATTGTGATGTTGTATTCACGTGGCATTGTATGCCTTTTGTATGTATCCTCATCTATTATGTAATGTTGATGTAATGATATCCACCTTGCAAAAGCGTTTCAATATGCGGGTCTATCCTTGGTGGGACCTTCGAGTTCCTTTTGGATAGGGTCGCATATTGGGCGTGACATAAAAGGTGGTGGGGCAAAACTATAAGCCCCTATCTTTCTCTGTGTCCGATTAAAACTCCGTAACCACAAGTATTGCGTGAGTGTTAGCAATTATGAAGGACTAAGTGATAGTTGAGTATGTGGACTTGCTTTTAAGCTCTGACATAGACTCTTTCCGATGTTATGATAAATTGCAATTGCTTCAATGACTAAGGGTATAATTTGTTGGTGCTCAATAAGGTTTCTGATTCATACTTTGGCTTTGTGAAAAGATCATCACTTGAACATGAGTAATCATATGACAAAATCTATTTATGTTGTTGTTTTAGAAATAATCATGATGCCTTCATGTCGGTATTTTAGTTTTTATCGACGCCTCTACCTCTAAACATGAGAACATATTTATTGTTATCGGCTTTTCGCTTGAGGACAAGCGAGGTCTAAGCTTGGGGGAGTTGATACGTCCATTTTGCATCATGCTTTTATATCAATATTTATTGCATTATGGGTTGTTATTCCACGTTATGTCAAAATACTTATGGCTATTCTCTCTTATTTTACAAGGTTTACATGAAGAGGGAGAATGGCGGCAGCTGGAATTCTGGGCTGGAAAAGGAGCAAATATTGAAGGACTATTCTGCGCAACTCCAAAAGGCCTGAAACTCCACGGAATGTCTTAAAATAAATAAAGAAAAATCGTTGCCAAATATGAAGGCCAGGGGGCCCACACCCTGCTCATGAGGGTGGGGGGCGCGCCCTCCCCCCTGGGCGCGCCCCCCTACCTCGTGGGCCCCCTGGTGGCTCTCCGATGCCCATCTTCTCCTATATGAAGTCTTTCGATGAGAAAAAATAGAAGGCAACCTTTCGGGACGAGACTCCGCCGCCACGAGGCGGAACCTTGGCGGAACCAATCTAGGGCTCCGGCAGAGCTGTTTTGCCGGGGACACTTCCCTCCGGGAGGGGGAAATCATCACCATCGTCATCACCAACACTCCTCTCATCGAGAGAGGGCAATATCCATCAAAATCTTCATCCGCACCATCTCATCTCCAAACCCTAGTTCATCTCTTGTATCCAATTCTTGTCTCCAAGTCCGGGATTGGTGCTAGTAGGTTGCTAGTAGTGTTGATTACTACTTGTAGTTGATGCTAGTTGGTTTATTTGGTGGAAGATCATATGTTCAGATCCTTTATGCACATTATTACCCCTCTGATTATGAACATGAATATTATTTGTGAGTAGTTACGTTTGTTCCTGAGGACAAGGGAGAAGTCTTGCTATTAGTAGTCATGTGAATTTTGTATTCGTTCGATATTTTGATAAGATGTATGTTGTCTAACCTCTAGTGGTGTTATGTGAACGTCGACTACATAACACTTCACCATTATTTGGGCCTGGAGGAAGGCATTGGGAAGTAATAAGTAGATGATGGGTTGCTAGAGTGACAGAAGCTTAAACCCTAGTTTATGCGTTGCTTCGTAAGGGGCTGATTTGGATCCATATGTTTCATGCTATGGTTCGGTTTACCTTAATACTTTTGTTGTAGTTGTGGATGCTTGCAATAGAGGTTAATCATAAGTGGGATGCTTGTTCAAGTAAGAACAGCACCCAAGCACCGGTCCACCCACATATCAAATTATCAAAGTACCGAACGCGAATCATATGAGCGTGATGAAAACTAGCTTGACGATATTCCCATGTGTCCTCGGGAGCGCTTTTCCTATTACAAGAGTTTGTACAGGCTTGTCCTTTGCTACAAAAAGGATTGGGCCACCTTGCTGCACTTTATTTACTTTTGTTACTTGTTGCTCGTTACAATTTATCCTATCACAAAACTATCTGTTACCACTTATTTCAGTACTTGCAGAGAATACCTTGTTGAAAACCGCTTATCATTTCCTTCTGCTCCTCGTTGGGTTCGACACTCTTACTTATCGAAAGGACTACGATAGATCCCCTATACTTGTGGGTCATCAAAGAGCTACACAACTTTGAGAGAAACCATGTGTGGACATTGGTCGAAAAGCCCGACAACAACCACAACATCATCGGTACCAAATGGGTGTTTCACAACAAGCAAGATGAAGATGGACAAGTGGTTCACAACAAAGCACGTCTCGTCGCCCAAGGCTACACTCAAGTCGAAGGTATGGACTATGGTGAGACATATGCCCATGTTGCTAGACTTGAGTCCATTCGCATCTTACTTGCCTATGCTAATCACCATGATATCACATTGTACCAAATGGACATTAAAAGTGCTTTTCTAAATGGTGAAATTGAGGAGGAAGTTTATGTTAAACAACCTCCCGGCTTTGTTAATCCGAAGAAACCCAATCATGTTTACAAACTTCACAAAGCTCTTTATGGTCTTAAACAAGCTCCTACAGCGTGGTATAAATGCTTGACCAAGTTCCTTATTGAAAAAATACTACTCTTTTCACTAAAAGGGTTAATGGAGAATTATTTGTGTGCCAAATTTATGTTGATGATGTTATATTTGGATCAACTAACCCTCATTTTAGTGAGAAGTTTGGGAAGCTTATGTCGGAGAAGTTTGAGATGTCTATGCTGAGTGAACTCAAGTTCTTTCTTGGTTTGCAAATCAAGCAAACTAAGGAAGGTACCTTTGTCTCTCAAACAAAGTACACCAAGGACTTATTCAAGAAGTTCAATGCAAGAATGCAAAGGTATGAGTACACCCATACTAACAAGGCAATTATGTCTTCTCAAAATAAAATGGCCAAAGAAAGTTCATCCCTAGAAAATCATATAGTTTGGCTATGCTCCATCTTCGTCACACAAAATATTAAAATCATGCACAAACCCGGTTTCAGCCAAGCAATTGTTTCATACTTTAGTATTCTCAAACTTTTTCCACTTTCACGCACTACATGAGCGTGAGCCATGGACATAGCACTATAGGTGGAATATAATGGTGGTTGTGGAGAAGACAAAAAGAGGGAGATAGTCTCACATCAACTAGGCGTATCAAACGGGCTATGGAGATGTCCATCAATAGATATCAATCTGAGTGAGTAGGGATTGCCATGCAACGGATGCACTAGAGCTATAAATGTATGAAGGCTCAAAAAAGAAACTAAGTGGGTGTGCATCCAACTTGCTTGCTCATGAAGACCTAGGGCATTTCAGGAAGCCCATCATTGGAATATACAAGCCAAGTTCTATAATGAAAAATTCCCACTAGTATATGAAAGTGACAACATAGGAGACTCTCTATCATGAAGATCATTGTGCTACTTTGAAGCACAAGTGTGGTAAAAGGATAGTAGCATTGTCCCTTCTCTCTTTTTATCTCATTTTTTGGGCCTTCTCTTCTTCTTTTTTTGTCCGGAGTCTCATCCCGACTTGTGGTGGAATCATAATCTCCATCATCCTTTCCTCACTGGGACAATGCTCTAATAATGAAGATCATCACACTTTTATTTACTTACAACTCAAGAATTACAACTCGATGCTTAGAACAAAAATATGACTCTATGTGAATACCTCCGGTGGTGTACCGGATGTGCAATGAATCAAGAGTGACATGTATGAAAGAATTATGAAAGGTGTCTTTGCCACAAATACGATGTCAACTACATGATCATGCAAAGCAATATGACAATGATGGAGCGTGTCATAATAAACGGAACGGTGGAAAGTTGCATGGCAATATATCTCGGAATGGCTATGGAAATGCCATAATAGGTAGGTATGGTGGCTGTTTTGAGGAAGGTAAATGGTGGGTGTATGGTACCGGCGAAAGTTGCGCGGCACAAGAGAGGCTAGCAATGGTGGAAGGGTGAGAGTGTGTATAATCCATGGACTCAACATTAGTCATAAAGAACTCACATACTTATGCAAAAATCTACAAGTTATCAAAACCAAGCACTACGCGTATGCTCCTAGGGGAAAGGTTGGTAGTAGTTAACCATCGCGCGATCCCGACCTCCACACATAAGGAGGACAATCAAGAGATACCTCATGCTTCAAATTTGTTACACAACGGTTACCATACGTGCATGCTACGGGACTCACAAACATCAACACAAGTATTCACAATTACTCCACTAGCCTGACTCTAATATCACCATCCTCATATCTCAAAACAATCATAAGGAATCAAACTTCTCATAGTATTCAATGCACTTTATATGAAAGTTTTTATTATATCCCTCTTGGATGCCCATCATATCAGGACTAAATTCATAACCTAAGAAAATTATCATGATGTTTAAGACTCTCAAAATAATATAAGTGAAGCATGAGAGTTTATCAATTTCTTCAAAATAAAACCACCGCCATGCTCTAAAAAGATATAAGTGAAGCACTAGAGAAAATGAAAAACTACTCCGAAAGATATAAGTGAAGATCAATGAGTAGTCGAATAATTATGTAACTATGTGAAGACTCTCTAACATTTAAGAATATCATATCTTGGGATATTATTCAAACAGCAAGCAAAACAAAATAAAATAAATTGACACTCCAAGAAAAACACATATCATGTGGTGAATACAAATATAGCTCTAAGTAAAGTTACCGATGAACGAAGACGAAAGAGGGGATGCCATCCGGGGCATCCCCAAGCTTAGGCTCTTGGTTGTCCTTTAATATTACCTTGGGGTTCCTTGGGCATCCCCAAGCTTAGGCTCTTGCCACTCCTCATTCCATAGTCCATCGAATCTTTACCCAAAACTTGAAAACTTCAGAACACAAAACTCAACAAAAAAACGGTAAGCTCCGTTAGTATAAGAAAATAAATCACCACTTAGGTACTGTTGTGTACTCATTCTAAATTCATATTGGTGCAATATCTACTGTATTCCAACTTCTCTATGGTTCATACACTCCGATACTACTCATAGATTCATCAAAATAAGCAAACAACACGCGAAAAACAGAATCTGGCAAAAACAGAACAGTCTGTAATAATCTATCACTCTCGAATACTTCTGTAACTCAAACAATTCTGAAATAAATTGGTGGAAGTGAGGAATCTTTATATTAATCTTCTGCGAAAATAATCAACTTAAAAGCACTCTTCTGTTAAAAATGGCAGTTATTCTAGTGAGCGCAAAGTTTCTGTTTTTTTACAGCAAGATCGCATTAACTTTCACCCAAGTCTTCCCAAAGGTTCTAATTGGCACTTTATTGAAACAAAAGCTATAAAACATGATTACTACAGTAGCTTAATCATGTGAACACACAAAAATAGTAAGGTTAAATATTGGGTTGTCTCCCAACAAGCGCTTTTCTTTAATGCCTTTTAAGCTTGGCATGATGATGACAATGATGCTCACATAAAAGATAAGAATTGAAACATAAAGAGAGCATCATGAAGAATATGACTAGAACATTTAAGTATAACCCACTTCCTATGCATAGGTATTTTGTGATCAAACAATTTATGGGAACAAAAATCAACTAGCATATGAAGGCAAAACAAGCATAACTTCAAAACTTTAAGCACATAGAGAGGAAACTTGATCTTATTGCAATTCCTACAAGCATATATACCTCCCTCATAATAATTTTCAGTAGCATCAGGAATGAATTCAACAATATAACCATCACATAAAGCACTCTTTTCATGATCTACAAGCATAGAAATTTTACTACTCTCCACATAAGCAAATTTATTCTCATTCATAGTAGTGGAAGCAAACTCAACGAAATAACTATCATGTGATACTTTATTCACATAATCAATTTGAGCATTAAAATCATGATGACAAGTTTCATGGATATCATTACTCTTTATAGCATAAATTTCATCACAATAATCATCATATATAGGAGGCATGCTATCATCATAATATATTTTCTCATCAAAACTTGGGGGACTAAAAATATCATCTTCATCAAACATAGCATCCCCAAGCTTGTGGCTTTGCATATCATTAGCATCATGGATATTCAAAGAATTCACACTAACAACATTGCAATCATGCTCATCATTCAAATATTTAGTGCCAAACATTTTAATGCATTCTTCTTCTAGCACTTTGGCACAATTTTCCTTTCCATCATTTTCACGAAAGACATTAAAAAGATGAAGCAAATGAGGCACCCTCAATTCCATTTTTTATAGTTTCTTTTATAGACTAAACTAGTGATAAAACAAGAAACTAAAAGATTCAATTGCAAGATCTAAAGATATACCTTCAAACACTAACCTCCCCGGCTACAGCGCCAGAAAAGAGCTTGATGTCTACTATGCAACCTTCTTCTTGTAGACGTTGTTGGGCCTCCAAGTGCAGAGGTTTGTAGGACAGTAGCAAATTTCCCTCAAGTGGATGACCTAAGGTTTATTAATCCATGGGAGGCATAGGATGAAGATGGACTCTCTCAAACAACCCTACAACCAAATAACAAAGAGTCTCTTGTGTCCCCAACACACCCAATACAATGGTAAATTGTATAGGTGCACTAGTTCGACGAAGAGATGGTGATACAAATGCAATATGGATGGTAGATATAGAATTTTGTAATCTGAAAATATAGAAACAACAAGGTAACTAAGGATAAAAGTGAGCACAAATGGTATTGCAATGCTAGGAAACAAGGCCTAGGCCTCATACTTTCACTAGTGCAAGTTCTCTCAACAATAATAACATAATTGGATCATATAACTATCTCTCAACATGCAACAAAGAGTCACTCCAAAGTCACTTTTAGCAGAGAACAAACAAAGAGATTATTGTAGGGTACGAAACCACCTCAAAGTTATTCTTTCCGATCAATCCATTGGGCTATTCCTATAAGTGTCACAAACAACCCTAGAGTTCATAGTAAAATAACACCTTAAGACACACATCAACCAAAACCCTAATGTCACCTAGATACTCCAATGCCACCTCAAGTATCCGTGGGTATGATTATACGATATGCATCACACAATCTCAGATTCATCTACTCAAACCAACACAAAGAACTTCAAAGAGTGCCCCAAAGTTTCTACCGGAGAGTCAAGACAAAAACGTGTGACAACCCCTATGCATAAGTTCACAAGATCACTAAACCCGCAAGTTGATCACCAAAACATACATCTAGTAGATCACATGATATCCCATTGTCACCACAGATAAGCACATGAAAGACATACATCAAATGTTCTCAAATCCTTAAAGACTCAATCCGATAAGATAACTTCAAAGGGAAAACTCAATCCATTACAAGAGAGTAGAGGGGGAGAAACATCATAAGATCCAACTATAATAGCAAAGCTCGCGGTACATCAAGCTCATGCCAAATCAAGAACACGAGAGAGAAAGAGAGAGAGAGAGAGAGAGAGAGAGAGAGAGAGAGAGAGAGAGAGAGAGAGATCAAACACATAGCTACCGGTACATACCCTCAGCCCCAAGGGTGAACTACTCCCTCGTCATGGAGAGCGCCGGGATGATGAAGATGGCCACAGGTGATGGATTCCCCCTCCGACAGGGTGTCGGAACGGGCTCCCGAGAGGTTTTGGGTGGCTACAAAGGCTTGCAGCGGTGGAACTCCTGATCTAGGTTTCTTTCTGGAAGTTTCGGTATTTGTAGGAGGTTTGGCGTCAAGAACAAGTTAGGGGGACCCACGAGCAGTCCACGAGGCACAGGGGCGCACCCCAGGGGGGTGGGCGCGCCCCCCACCCTCGTGGGCCCCATGGGACTCCTCTCCGATAACTTTTTGTTCCAGTATTTTTTATATTTTCCAGAAAAAAATCCCCATTTATTTTCAGCGCATTCCGAGAATTTTTATTTCTGCACAAAAACAACACTCTGGTATTCTGCTGAAAACAGCGTCAGTCCGGGTTAGTTCTAACCAAATCATACCAAAATCATGTAAAAATATTATAAGCATGGCATGAATACACCAAAAATTATAGATACGTTGCGGACGTATTAATAGGTCCCTCGCAGGAAAACTAAAAGAAAAAGAAAAATCTAATGAACGAATGTTCGCTATAGAACCTAACAGAACGAAAACCATTCGCTACCAAAGACTAATGAGCGAACGCTCGCTAAATAAAAAAAGACGGTTCAAAAAAAATAAAACGATCTGGATCATCGGATCCAGATCGGGCGGTCGAGGGGCGGCGGGATTACCGCGTCGGCGGCGGTCGACGGCGGCGAGGCGGACGGCGGCGTGGGCGAAGTGCAGCGGTGGCGGCTGGTGACTTGGGGAGGAGAGGGGGCTGGGGCCGCGGCTTATAAAGACCGGGGAGGCGGCTTCTTGGAGGAGGGGGCAAGGCGGCGGGGAGGCGGAGTCCGAGCCCGGACTCGTGGCGGCGGCGGCGTGCGCCGGCCAGACTCCAGGCAGAGTCGGTCGGGGCGGCAGCTAGCTCAGCCTCGGCCTGGCGGGGTGCTGGGCCGGCCCAGTTCGGCGGAGTAGTTTAAAAAACATTTTTTCAGAGAAGAAAAACACACTAAACTTAAATAAATAAAAATCTAAAAATACCAGAAAAATTCACATATTAATATGGCCTTATTAGTGACCTAATGAACATTTTTCTCGGCCTAAATGCCTAAACTAAAAACAAATATTTTAGTTCTAATTACTCCGCAAATATTTAAATAAACTAGCAAAAAAAATCAAATAAAATATCAAAAAATTCAAAATTCAATTTCCAATATTTCTTTGTTGTTTTTGAAGAGGTTCTTTTATATTCTCTCTTTATTTTATTTTTTTGCAAAAATAATTGGAAAGGAATTTTGAATAAAAACAATTTGATCCAATTTTCCAAATTTTGATAAATAAAAAATGGACTTTTGTTAAACCTCCAACTCTCTCAAATTGGTCCTTCAGTTGCTTAAGGTTTCTTGGATCAAAATTCAACTAAAACAAATGCGACAAAATGCATAATTCATGGATGCATATGAATGATCTATAAATAATATCTAAATTGAAAATTGGGATGTTACACTCGAGATACCAGAGTGTAATACTCGAAGGTAGAGTATAATAGAGGTTGGACAAGTCTATTAATCTGTGGAAGACAAGCACTTTAACTTGTCTGAGAAATGGAATCAAAGAAGAAGAACATGGTCGGAACCATGATTGCAAAGCACCAAATCGCACATACAAAATGAATTTATAAGAAGGAGATGGTTATTTTTTTTATGAGAAGCTTTCATGATAAGATCTACATCGTGTCCATGGACATGAACACATAGTTCAAGGTCGACTCCCGCTTCTTCAATGCATAACCTTCCATTCACTTCATACTTTTGATGAAGTTGTGGTGTTGAGATTTTAACCCGCATAACATATAGTATGACCCATAGAAGTTTTTGAGTCCACACAGATTAGGGAAGGCATTGGTCCAACCCATCGGGGCATCTTAGGAACATATACCACAAACTTCAAGAGTAAATACACAAGCCATGCCAATGACAAGGGATCTCAACGAAGACTACCAGACATATCGAATTAACCATAATGCAAGTAGGCAAGAATTTCAAGAGCAATAGGTTGCCAAGGATTCTCGGTAGACCAGATAGCATTTCAAAGTATCTTGTGGAACATATGAATAACTAGGGATGAACAAATCCCTGATAAGTGTGAGTAATTATTCGTAGGCATATTCATGCGGCAAGGAACTTCCATGCAGTAAGCACAAAGGATTCATGGAACATCGGAGAGTATTTTAGGGTGTCTTGTAATAACAAGAGCAACGAAGAATGATTGTATGAATGGCAAGTGTATGTAGGTATCCATAGGGATACATTGGTGGTAGGGACTTGCAAAGGCGATGGGACAAGGGTCTTTGGATAACATCAAAGAATATCTTCGGAATCTTCTGATGAAGCAGGCGATCATATGGAATGAAGGGGCTCTCCAGGAGAAAGTAGCTACAAGAACCTAGTGTTAAAGTTAGCAAAATCTTTAACCCGAATAGAAGAGAGATCAGAATCCTAGAGTAAAGACGAGGAATAAAATATACAAATCCCAACCATTTGCGATGTGTGCCCGAAAGCCACACAACAATGTTAGTAAAATAGTTTTTCAAAGACTAGACTCAACTTCGGCCAAGGAGTTGGAAAGGGGCTTCCTACAGACAGTCGGCTCTGATACCAACTTCTGACGCCCTGATATGTCTTCAGCGTATCTATAATTTATGAAGTATTCATGCCATGTTTACAACAATTTTATATGGTTTTGGTATGTTGCATGGAACTAACCTGGACTAGCGCTGTTTTTAGTAGAACGACCGTGGTGTTGTTTTTTGTGTAGAAATGAAAGTTCTCCAAATGAGCTGAAACTTTTTGACGATCTTTTTGGAACAAAAGTGATGTGCAGCATCCCATGATCATCCACATGGATGTATCTGCATCTCCCACGACTCCACTTGGACCAATGACAAGAACTCAAGCAAAGGCTATCGAAGATAAGGTGAACTCGCTCCTCTCCGAACTACCACTTTTTACACATGAGACATGGCTACTACCTCAAGCGGAAACACTATGTGTGATCATGTACTTGGAGGAAGGCCACGGAGCAGCTACACCCAATGGACAAGACAGCGAGGACACCGAGCACGAGGGACAAGAAGAAGAGCTACTGAAGAAGCTACAGCGAGCGGACGTCCGACTAGGACCGGACATCCGGCACCTGAAGCTCCAGCCAGCAGACGTCCAACCAGGACCGGATGCCCGGCGCCAGAAGGCCCAGCCAACCCAAATCCTAGACGACGAGAGCTACAGCGAGCGGACGTTCGGCTCCTCCGGACGACCAGCGACACCTCCCAACAAGCGGACGTCCGACCTCCTCCGGACGATCGGCAGTTCAACACCCGAGCCAAATCAGCGGAAGTCCGAAGCGACCGGACGACCGGCCGTCTCCGGACGTCCAGTGTCTCTTTACAGAACGAAAATAGCAGAAGTCCGAGCCCTACCGGACGTCCGTCCCTCGCGAGCCATCGGACGACCATTAAAGGCCGGACATCCGCTGCCTGTGTGTGCACAGTTATGGGCCCAAGGCCCATGTACCCTTTCACTTCGTCCCCATTTGCACTTAGACTATAAATAGACCTCCTCCTCCTCCTAGTTAGGGTTAGCATTGGTTTAGCTCATATTTGAGATAGAGCTTTGCTCATCCACTTGGTTACTTATCCATCAGAGTTCACGACCTCTTCAGAGAAGATCCCCCAAGCGGATTCAAGACCCCATCAAGACCCTTCAAGACCTCCTCACGGACAAGACCTTTGTATTTTCCTTTGTTGACTTTGGATCGTGTATCACTCTTTGTGTTTCGAGGATCAAGCATATGTGTGACTGGGTTGGTTTGAGTGATTCTCTCGTGTTTCCCCTCGTGATTTCTCCTCGTGTACTTCGTGTTCTTCATAGGATTCCCTCCAATCATGAAAGATCGGGCATCTAGGGTTCTATCATACATCGTCTTGGTATCATGGGCCACATTGATCACGTATTTGCAGCCCCTACCCTTTGTTTTCTAGCTTGAACTTGGTGTGTTCTTCCCCAATTTTGAAAATCCCCACCAAAAATAGCCCCCAATTTTTTTTGTGATTTGTTGGTGTGATGAAGTTTTGTTGGATTTGATCCATGGATTTTCTTTGCCACAAGTAGATCTCGCTTTTCCACATCATCTCCACCATTTCCATCCATAAAAATGCTTGGATTTGACGAATTTTGCCACCTCCACCTCGAATCCTAGTTGTTCATCTCGTGCCCGAAATCGCCCAGGCACCGGACGTCCGCTAGCCACCGAACGTCTGACGACCGGATGACCGCTCCACCTCCGGACGTTCGAGGTTTCCTGATGAAACTGAATTTTTTCGCCCAAAAAATTTTAGCCACCGCCCCCATTTCTGCATACACACTGTGATACCACCACCGCTTTCCGCAAGCACCACCATCGATTACCCGCTATCAACCCCGACAATTTGGACACATTTTGGTCTTTGAGAATTTGAGTTGTGGTTCCCGTGTCCTATTGTGTTTCGGCTATATAGGTATGGTGCAACATCAACATCACCACCTCACATCTTCGCCACGGACTCGTCATGGAAAACAACTGTTCAACAATTTTGACACCTTCAATCATAAGCAAGGACGGTAACCTTGACGACATCTTTGTCTACTCCTTGTCATTGCATTGATTACCCCATAGCCTTACTTTTGTGTTGCTTACCCATTGAGACTAGCCTTTGAGTATTGTCGGCAATGTGACTTGTGCACATTAGTGATCATACTTCCCATAGCATATATACCATATCATCGTGGTGCATATCTTGGTATCATTCTTGTGTCACAAGGTTGTCATAGAATATACACAATTACTATCTTGGTTCGTGAAGTTTTGCATGAGAAAAGAGCTCAAAAGAGAAAGAGCCAAACAAGTTTTTAAGCAAGAGGGAAAGACAAGCAACAAGCTTATAAGCAAGAACCATAGCATCATACTACATTAAGATTGTCATACTCGATCATCTTGGATCATATCACCGGAATACCATACATATAGCATACTTGGGATAGCAGTCGTTGCATTTTTGCTTAGTAGGTTTTGCTCAAGTTTCATATCCTCCTATTGTGCAATCATGCTAGCGTCTCTCTAGTGTTGTGCAATAAGAGCATTTTCATGGATTCCACATTTTGGCTCATTCCTTGGTTGCATGACCCCACTTATCTATTTGTGTGTGTGTTTCCGTGTACCATATCTTGCTATTGGTCTACTTGTTGCATTTGCAAATTTGTGAATCTTTTCCAACATTATTGAGGCTCGCTAACAATGGCATCAAATTTTGTGCCCCCATCCTAATCGAGCTCCACCATAAGCTTTTACTTGTGTAGGTGTGAGAACTGACAAGAATTGGTATCAATTGTGCTATTTCCTTGTTCCACATTTGAGTGATCATTGATCCATCTTCAACATCGATCAAGGTACATTTGGTATAAGTTCTTATCTTTCTCCCACTCACATATTTTCTTGTAATGATGGATAGGCCAAGTTTTCTACCAACCCACTCTTCATCGAGCAAGACGACGACATGTCATCCTATGTCACCAAGAGCCACCTCTTTGGTGCACAAAGAGCTTTGCATCAAGAACAACAAGCAATGAGCGACTGCATCGACAATCTCGCCACCAACTTGCCACTCTCCGAGCAATGAACAAGAGACTACTTCAACAACAAGCTCAATGCATACAAACAAGAGAACGATGCAAGAATGGATGAGATTCGTGCCTTGTTGGTAAACCACTCATATACCACTCAATCCTACTCAAGATGGAGCCGCTCAAGTCAACACTCCGACGACACCCTCTCCGGCTCAAGTACACCAACATCAAACACTCTACGTCGAGCCGCGCGCCAAGACCGTCAAGCAACTCGCAATCCTCTACATGGCAGTCATCCACAAGAACAATTCGACGAGCAAACACATCATCATCGCCAAAACCAAGCTACTCTTGCACAAGCACAAGAAAGGCAACGTCAATATCACCAAGAGGAAGAGCGAGCGCGCCAACACCAAGACGAACAAGATGTCGAGGCTAAACGTCTTCAACAACAACAACGTGAAGCACAGGCACTTGAGGTGCAACGTGCCATTCGAGAGTCAAGTCAAGTCGCCGCCAATCACAACTGAGATACGCGCAATCACGAAGAAGCACTTCGCAAAGAAATTCAAGAGCAAAACTACCAAGCAAGAGTGCATCATCAATTTCCTCAAGCTCCTCCACAAGCTCGACAAGCTCCTCCACAACCTCAAGTTCACCAAGAACATGATGACTATGGAAATCCTCCACGCCAAGAGCAATATGAGGTTGACAATCATCCACGTCAAGGGCGTCATCATCACCCTCGACCCCAACACAATGAAGAACAACGCTACAGCAAGCTCAAGTTCACCATACCCAAGTTCACCGGAAGCAATGATCCCGAAGAGTACCTTTCATCGGCATTGAAGGTCGACAAGATATTTTGTTGGTACAACTATGAGGAAGAGAATAAGATCACCATGGCATCCCTTGAGTTCCAAGACTATGTGCTCATATGGTGGGAACAAGTCCTTGAGCGCCGAGAAGCAAGAGATGAACCACCAATCACCACATGGGATCAAATTAAGGATGTCATGCGAGCATGCTTTATGCCAACATACTACAACCGCAACCTTTTCAAGAAACTCCAACTCCTCAAGCAAGGAACAAAGAGTGTTGAAGAATACTACAAGGAAATGGAGATTGCCATGATAAAAGCCAATGTCACGGAAGATGATGAGCAAACTATGGCCCATTTTCTTGAATGGCCTCAATCATCCCATCAAGAAGATTCCCGATTTCCAACCCTACTCCAACCTCATTGAGCTAGTACATCAAGCTACCAAAGCAGAACACCAAGTGCAAGATGACTTCAAGTACGCCAAGTACTCTTCCAAGGGCTATGGTTTCTCCAACAACCAAGCTTCAACGACTCCAACAATTTCTACCTCAACCAAGCCATCTACAAGCAATGCCGACAAGTCAAGTTACAAGAAAATTTCGACAACCTCAAGTCGTCCTCCTACTACAAGCAACTTCAAGCCTCGAGCTTCATCATCTACTCCAATCAATGAGACCGTCAAGACAAGTTCCATCAAGTGTTTCACATGTGGCGGCCGAGGCCACAAGTCCTTTGAGTGTACCAACAAGCGCACCATGATCCTCAACGACGACGGAACCTATGACTCCATGAGTGAAGAGGAAATGGAAGCCCTTTAGCAAGTGGCCATGCACCGGCGCATGAACAAAGATGAAGATGATCAAGTCTTTTGTGATGAGGACTCGAGCCGTGCTCTCGTTGTCTCCAAGGTCTTGACTCTTCAACATCAACAAGATGAAGACCAAAGATGTCGTATCTTCCACACCAAGGCCGGTATCAATGGAAGGTCCATCAAGGTCATCATCGATGGAGGGAGTTGTCATAACTTGGCAAGTGAAGAACTATGTTCCAAGCTCCAATTGGTCAAGATGAAGCCCCCGCACCCCTACAAGGTTCAATGGCTAAGCGACTCCGGCACTATCCAAGTCGAACATACAGTGCAAGTTTCTTTCAAGATAGGAGCATATGAAAACACTTTGGAGTGTGATGTCGTCCCGATGTCCGTTTGCCACCTCCTTCTTGGTCAACCATGGCAATTTGACCGAGGCGTCATCCACAATGGGCGTACCTATCACTATAGCTTCAAGATGAAAGGAAAGGAGTGCGTGCTATGACCTATGTCTCCAAGCCAAGTGATCACCGACAAGCAAGCCACCCATCATGGAGAAAAGAGTGAGAGAGCGACCCAACCAAAAGAGAGTGAGCGCCACAAGCCAAAATCGAGTGCCTCCACGATGAGCGACAAGAAGAACTTAGTTCTATTTGCCACCAAAAGTGAGATGAGAGAAGTGTGTGAGAACCCATCAAGTGTTATGCACTATGTCCTTTTGTGCAAGGATGAGGCACCAAAACCTAACACCTCTCACAATCTACCTTTAGTGTTGTCTTCTCTTTTGCGGGAATTCCAAGATGATTTCCCCGATGAGCTACCTCCGGGTCTACCACCACTATGAGGCATCAAACACCGAATCGACCTCATCCCAGGAGCACCTCTACCTAACAACGCTCCATACCACGTCAACCCCGAGGAAACTAAGAAGATCCAATGGCAAGTACAACAACTCATCGACAACGGTCATGTACGTGAAAGCTTGAGCCCTTGTGCCATACCGGTAATCCTTGTTCCTAAGAAAGATGTGATTGTTATCCCATCAATGCTATCACCGTTAGATATCGTTACCCTATTCCACGCTTAGATGATATGCTAGATGAACTAGCGGAGCCACCATCCTCTCTAAGATTGACCTTAAGAGTGGTTACTCTCAAATACGCATCCAAGAAGGTGATGAATGGAAAACCTCATTTAAGACCAAATTTGACTTATATGAATGGCTTGTTACACCAATGGGTTTATCCGAAGCACCTGGTACTTTCATGTGAGTCATGCATTTTGTTCTTTGTCCCTATATTCGTGTATTTATTGTGGTCTATTTTGGTGATATTCTTGTCTTTAGCAAATACCTCAAAGATCATGTCACCCATCTTAGAATCGTGTTGCAAACCCTTAGGAAAGAGCACCTTTATGCTAATATGGACAAATGCCTTTTTGGTGTTGATAATCTTGTTTTCTTGGGTTTTGTTGTGTCTTCTAAGGGTTTGCATGTAGATGAATCTAAGATCATGTTGGGGAACGTAGCAGAAATTCAAAATTTTCCTACGCGTCACCAAGATCTATCTATGGAGAGACCAGCTACGAGTAGAAGGAGAGTGGAGTTTGCATCTACATACCCTTGTAGATCGCTAAGCGGAAGCGTTCAAGTGAACGGGGTTGATGGAGTCGTACTCATCGTGATTCAGATCACCGATGATCCTAGTGCCGAACGGACGGCACCTCCGCGTTCAACACACGTACAGCTCGACGATGTCTCCCACACCTTGATCCAGCAAGGAGAGAGGGAGAGGTTGAGGAAGACTCCATCCAGCAGCAGCACAACGGCGTGGTGGTGGTGGAGGAGCGTGGCAATCCTGCAGGGCTTCACCGAGCACCTACGGGAGAGGAGATGTGTCACGGGAGGGAGAGGGAGGCAACCAAAGGCCTTAGGTATGATTGCTCCTCCTTTTCCCCACTATATATAGGGCCAAGGGAGAGGGGGGAGGCGCAGCCTTGCCCCCTCCTCCAAGGAAGGGGTGCGGCTAAGAGGAGTCCATCCTCCCCAAGGCACCTCGGAGGTGCCTTCCCCCTTTAGGACTCTCCCATTTTTCCTTTATCTTGGCGCATGGGCCTCTAGGGGCTGGTGCCCTTGGCCCATGTAGGCCAAGGCGCACCCCCTACAGCCCATGTGGCCCCCCGGGGCAGGTGGCCCCACCCGGTGGGCCTCCGGGACCCTTCCGGTGGTCCCGGTACAATACCGATGACCCCGAAATTTGTCCCGATGGCCGAAACAGGACTTCCTATATATAAATCTTTACCTCCGGACCATTCCGGAACTCCTCGTGACGTCCGGGATCTCATCCGGGACTCCGAACAACATTCGGTAACCACATACAAGCTTCCTTTATAACCCTAGCGTCATCGAACCTTAAGTGTGTAGACCCTACGGGTTCGGGAGACATGCAGACATGACCGAGACGTTCTCCGGTCAATAACCAACAGCGGGATCTGGATACCCATGTTGGCTCCCACATGTTCCACGATGATCTCATCGGATGAAACACGATGTCAAGGACTTAATCAATCCCGTATTCAATTCCCTTTGTCTAGCGGTATTTTACTTGCCCGAGATTCGATCGTCGGTATCCAATACCTTGTTCAATCTCGTTATCGGCAAGTCACTTTACTCGTTCCGTAACACATCATCCCGTGATCAAAAACTTGGTCACATTGCGCATATGATGATGTCCTACCGAGTGGGCCCAGAGATACCTCTCCGTTTACACGGAGTGACAAATCCTAGTCTTGATCCGCATAAAACAATAGATACTTTCGGAGATACATGTAGTGCACCTTTATAGTCACCCAGTTACGTTGTGACGTTTGATACACCCAAAGCACTCCTACGGTATCCAGGAGTTATACGATCTCATGGTCAAAGGAAGAGATACTTGACATTCGCAAAGCTCTAGCAAATGAACTACTCGATCTTTTGTGCTAGTCTTAGGATTGGGTCTTGTCCATCACATCATTCTCCTAATGATGTGATCCCGTTATCAACGACATCCAATGTCCATAGCCAGGAAACCATGACTATCTGTTGATCACAACGAGCTAGTCAACTAGAGGCTCACTAGGGACATATTGTGGTCTATATATTCACACGTGTATTACGATTTCCGGATAATACAGTTATAGCATGAATAAAAGACAATTATCATGAACAAGGAAATATAATAATAATACTTTTATTATTGCCTCTAGGGCATATTTCCAACAGTCTCCCACTTGCACTAGAGTCAATAATCTAGTTCACATCGCCATGTGATTAACACTCACAGGTCACATCGCCATGTGACTAATACCCAAGAGTTTACTAGAGTCAGTAGTCTAGTTCACATCACTATGTGATTAACACTCAATGAGTTTTATGTTTGATCATGTTTCTTGTGAGAGAGGTTTTAGTCAACGGGTCTGAACCTTTCAGATCCGTATGTGCTTTACAAATCTCCATGTCATCTCCTAGATGCAGCTACCACGCTCTATTTGGAGCTATTCCAAACAACTGTTCTACTTGGAGCTATTCTAAATTATTGCTCCATTATATGTATCCGGTCTCTCTACTCAGAGCTATCCGGATAGGTGTTAAGCTTGCATCGACGTAACCTTTACGACGAACTCTTTTACCACCTCCATAATCGAGAAAAATTCCTTAGTCCACTAGTTACTAAGGATAACTTTGACCGCTGTCCTGTGAGCCATTCTTGGATCACTCTTGTACCCCTTGACTGACTCATGGCAAGGCACACTTCAGGTGCGGTACACAGCATAGCATACTGAAGAGCCTACGTCTTAAGCATAGGGGACGACCTTCGTCCTTTCTCTCTATTCTGCCGTGGTCGAGCTTTAAGTCTTAACTTCGTACCTTACAACTCAGGCAAGAACTCCTTCTTTGACTGGTCCATCTTGAACACCTTCAAGATCATGTCAAGGTATGTGCTCATTTGAAAGTATTATTAAGCATTTTGATCTATCCTTATAGATCTTGATGCTCAATGTTCAAGTAGCTTAATCCAGGCTTTCCATTGAAAAACACTTTCAAAATAACCCTATATGCTTTCCAGAAATTCTACGTCATTTCTGATCAACAATATGTCAACAACATATACTCATCAGAAATTCTATAGTGCTCCCACTCACTTCTTTGGAAATACAAGTTTCTCACAAACTTTGTACAAACCCAAAAATTTTTGATCATCATCAAAGCATACATTCCAACTCCGAGATGCTCACTCCAGTCCTTAGAAGGATTGCTGGAGCTTTGCATACTTATTAGCATCTTTCGGGATTGACAAAACCTTCCGGTTGTATCACATACAACATTTCCTCATTAAAATCGTCGAGGAAACAATGTTTTGACATCCTATCTGCAAGATTTCATAAATAATGCAGTAATCGCTAATATAATTCCAACAGACTCTTAGCATCGCAACGAGTGAGAAAATCTCATCGTAGTCAACTCCTTGAACTTGTCGGAAAACATCTTAACGACAAGTCGAGCTTTCTTAATGGTGACATTTACCATCATTGTCCGTCTTCCTTTTGAAATCCATCTATACTCATTAGCCTTACGACCATCGAGCCGTTCTGCCAAAGTCTACACTTTGTTTTCATACATGGATCCTTTCTCGGATTTTATGGCCTCAAGCCATTTATCGGAATCCGGGCCCACCATCGCTTCTCCATAGCTCGTAGATTCATTGTTGTCTAGCAACATGACCTTCAAGACAGGATTACGTACCACTCTGAAGTAGTACGCATCCTTGTCATCCTACAAGGTTTGGGAGTGACTTGATCCGAAGTTTCATGATCAATATCATAAGCTTCCACTTCAATTGGTGTAGGTGCCACAGGAACAACTCCCTGTGCCCTGTCACACACTAGTTGAAGAGACGGTTCAATAACCTCATCAAGTCTCCACCATCCTCCCACTCAATTCTTTCGAGAGAAACTTTTCCTCGAGAAAGGACCCGATTCTAGAAACAATCCATATTGCTTTCGGATCTGAATTAGGAGGTATACCCAACTATTTTGGGTTTCCTATGAAGATGCATTTTATCCGCTTTGGGTTCGAGCTTATCAACCTGAAACTTTTTCATATAAATGTCGCAGCCCCAAACTTTTAAGAAACGACAACTTAGGTTTCTCTAAACCATAATTCATACGGTGTCATCTCATCGGAATTATGTGGTGCCCTATTTAAAGTGAATGTGGTTGTCTCTAATGCCTAACCCATGAACGATAGTGGTAATTCGATAAGAGACATCATGGTACGCACCATATCCAATAGGGTGCAACTATGATGTTCGGACACACCATCACATTATGGTGTTCCAGGCGGTATTAATTGCGAAACAATTTCCACAATGTCTTAATTGTGTGCCAAAACTCGTAACTCAGATATTCATCTCTATGATCATATCATAGACATTTTATCCTCTTGTCACAATGATCTGCTACTTCACTCTGAAATTACTTGAACCATTCAATAATTCAGACTTGTGTTTCATCAAGTAAATATACTCAACATTTACTCGAATCATCTGTGAAGTAAGAACATAATGATATTCACTGCATGCCTCAGCACTCATTCGACTGCACACATCAAAATGTGTTACTTCCAACAAGTTGCTATCTTGTTCCATCTTACTGAAAATGAGGCTTTTCAGTCATCTTGCCCATGTGGTATGATTTGCATATCTCAAGTGATTCAAAATCAAGTGAGTCCGAACGATCCATTTGCATGGAGTTTCTTCATGCATATACACCAATAGACATGGTTCGCATGTCTCAAACTTTTCAAAAGCGAGTGAGTCCAAAGATCCATCAACATGGAGCTTCTTCATGCGTTTTATACCATTATGACTTACATGGCAGTGCCACAAGTAAGTGGTACTATCATTACTATCTTATATCTTTTGGCATGAAAATGAGTATCACTACGACCGAGATTCAATAAACCATTCCTTTAGGTGCAAGACCATTGAAGGTATTATTCAAAAATAGAGTAACCATTATTCTCCTTAAATGAATAACCGTATTGCGATAGACATAATCCAATCATGTCTATGCTCAACGCAAACACCAATCTCGGTGGTAGAGGGAGCGTGCGATGCTTGATCATATCAACCTTGGAAACACTTCCAACATATATCGTCAGCTCACCTTTAGCTAGTCTCCGTTTATTCCGTAGCTTTTATTTCGAGTTACTAACACTTAGCAACCGAACCGGTATCCAATACCCTGGTGCTACTAGGAGTACTAGTAAAGTACACATTAACATAATGTATATCCAATATACTTCTATCGACCTTGCCAGCCTTCTCATCTACCAAGTATCTAGGGTAATGCTGCTCCAGTGGTTGTTCCCCTTATTACAGAAGCACTTAGTCTCGGGTTTGGGTTCAACCTTGGGTTTCCTCACTAGAGCAGCAGCTGAATTGCCGTTTCATGAAGTATCCCTTTGTTCCCTTGCCCTTCTTGAAACTAGTGGTTTCACCAACCATCAACAATTGATGCTCCTTCTTGATTTCTACTTTCGCGGTGTCAAACAACGCGAATATTTCAAGGATCATCATATCTATCCCTGATATGTTATAGTTCATCACAGAGCTCTAGCAGCTTGGTGGTAATGACTTCGGAGAAACTATCACTATTTCATCTGGAGGATCAACTCCCACTCGATTCAAGTGATTGTTGTACTCAGACAATCTGAGCACAAGCTCAACAATTGAGCTTCTCTCCTTAGTTTGCAGGCTAAGAAAATCGTCGGAGGTCTTATACCTCTTGACGTGGGCACGAGCCTGAAATCCTAATTTCAGCCCTCGAAACATCTCATATGTTCTCCGGTCAATAACCAACAGCGGGATCTGGATACCCATGTTGGCTCCCACATGTTCCACGATGATCTCATCGGATGAACCACGATGTCAAGGACTCAATCGATCCCGTATACAATTCCCTTTGTCTATCGGTATGTTACTTGCCCGAGATTCGATCGTCGGTATACCGATACCTTGTTCAATCTCGTTACCGGCAAGTCACTTTACTCGTTCTGTAACACATCATCCCGTGATCAACTCCTTGGTCACATTGCGCATATGATGATGTCCTACCGAGTGGGCCCAGAGATACCTCTCCGTTTACACGGAGTGACAAATCCCAGTCTCGATCCGCATAAAACAATAGATACTTTCGGAGATACCTGTAGTGCACCTTTATAGTCACCCAGTTACGTTGTGACGTTTGATACACCCAAAGCACTCCTACGGTATCCAGGAGTTACACGATCTCATGGTCAAAGGAAGAGATACTTGACATTGGCAAAGCTCTAGCAAACGAACTACACGATCTTTGTGCTATGCTTAGGATTGGGTCTTGTCCATCACATCATTCTCCTAATGATGTGATCCTGTTATCAACGACA
This sequence comes from Triticum dicoccoides, assembly GCF_002162155.2. Taxonomy (NCBI): domain Eukaryota; kingdom Viridiplantae; phylum Streptophyta; class Magnoliopsida; order Poales; family Poaceae; genus Triticum; species Triticum dicoccoides. Next base: position 315,206,904 of record NC_041385.1, on the reverse strand, counting down.
TCCAATGTCCATAGCCAGGAAACCATGACTATCTGTTGATCATAACGAGCTAGTCAACTAGAGGCTCACTAGGGACATATTGTGGTCTATGTATTCACACGTGTATTACGATTTCCGGATAATACAGTTATAGCATGAATAAAAGACAATTATCATGAACAAGGAAATATAATAATAATACTTTTATTATTGCCTCTAGGGCATATTTCCAACAGTCTCCCACTTGCACTAGAGTCAATAATCTAGTTCACATCGCCATGTGATTAACACTCACAGGTCACATCGCCATGTGACTAATACCCAAGAGTTTACTAGAGTCAGTAGTCTAGTTCACATCACTATGTGATTAACACTCAATGAGTTTTATGTTTGATCATGTTTCTTGTGAGAGAGGTTTTAGTCAACGGGTCTGAACCTTTCAGATCCGTGTGTGCTTTACAAATCTCTATGTCATCTCCTAGATGCAGCTACCACGTTCTATTTGGATCTATTCCAAATAACTGTTCTACTTGGAGCTATTCTAAATTGTTGCTCCATTATACGTATCCGGTATCTCTACTCAGAGCAATCCAGATAGGTGTCAAGCTTGCATCGACGTAACCCTTTACGACGAACTCTTTTACCACCTCCATAATCGAGAAAATTTCCTTAGTCCACTAGTTACTAAGGATAACTTTGACCGCTGTCCTGTGAGCCATTCTTGGATCACTCTTGTACCCCTTGACTGACTCATGGCAAGGCACACTTTAGGTGCGGTACACAGCATAGCATACTGAAGAGCCTATGTCTTAAGCATAGGGGATGACCTTCGTCCTTTCTCTCTATTCTGCCATGGTCGAGCTTTAAGTTTTAACTTCATACCTTACAACTCAGGCAAGAACTCCTTCTTTGACTGGTTCATCTTGAACACCTTCAAGATCATGTCAAGGTATGTGCTCATTTGAAAAATACCATTAAGCGTTTTGATCTATCCTTATAGATCTTGATGCTCAATGCTCAAGCAGCTTAATCCAGGCTTTCCATTGAAAAACACTTTCAAAATAACCCTATATGCTTTCCAGAAATTCTACGTCATTTCTGATCAACAATATGTCAACAACATATACTCATCAGAAATTCTATAGTGCTCCCACTCACTTCTTTGGAAATACAAGTTTCTCATAAACTTTGTACAAACCCAAAATCTTTGATCATCATCAAAGCATACATTCCAACTCCGAGATGCTCACTCCAGTCCTTAGAAGGATCGCTGGAGCTAGCATACCTTTTAGCATCCTTAGGATCGACAAAACTTTTCTGATTGTATTGCATACAACCTTTCCTTACGAAAACTAGTAAGGAAACTTGTCTTGACATCCATCTGCCAGATTTCATAAATGCAGCTAATGCTAACATGATTCCGACGGACTTTAAGCATCGCTACGGATGAGAAAATCTCATCGTAGTCAACTCCTTGAACTTGTGAAAAACTTTTCGCCACAAGTCGAGCTTCATGGACGGTGACATTACCATCTACGTCCGTCTTCTTCTTAAAGATCCATTTATCTTAATGGCTTGCCGATCATTGGGCAAGTCCACCAAAGTCCATGGATCCGTTCTCGAATTTTATGGCCTCGAGCCATTTATCGGAATCCGGGCCCACCATCGCTTCTCCATAGCTCGTAGGTTCATTGTTGTCTAGCAACATGACCTTCAAGACAGGATTACGTACCACTCTGAAGTAGTACGCATCCTTGTCATCCTACGAGGTTTGGGAGTGACTTGATCCGAAGTTTCATGATCAATATCATAAGCTTCCACTTCAATTGGTGTAGGTGCCACAGGAACAACTCCCTGTGCCCTGTCACACACTAGTTGAAGAGACGGTTCAATAACCTCATCAAGTCTCCACCATTCTCCCACTCAATTCTTTTGAGAGAAACTTTTCCTCGAGAAAGGACCCGATTCTAGAAACAATCCATATTGCTTTCGGATTTGAATTAGGAGGTATACCCAACTGTTTTGGGTTTCCTATGAAGATGCATTTTATCCGCTTTGGGTTCGAGCTTATCAACCTGAAACTTTTTCATATAAGCGTCGCAGCCCCAAACTTTCAAGAAACGACAACTTAGGTTTCTCTAAACCATAATTCATACGGTGTCATCTCAACGGAATTACGTGGTGCCCTATTTAAAGTGAGTGTGGTTGTCTCTAATGCCTAACCCATGAACGATAGTGGTAATTCGATAAGAGACATCATGGTACGCACCATATCCAATAGGGTGCAACTATGATGTTCGGACACACCATCACACTATGGTGTTCCAGGCGGTATTAATTGCAAAACAATTTCCATAATGTCTTAATTGTGTGCCAAAACTCGTAACTCAGATATTCATCTCTATGATCATATCATAGACATTCTATCCTCTTGTCACAATGATCTTCTACTTCACTCTGAAATTACTTGAACCATTCAATAATTCAGACTTGTGTTTCATCAAGTAAATATTCTCAACATCTACTCGAATCAACTGTGAAGTAAGATCATAATGATATTCACTGCATGCCTCAGCACTCATTGGATTGGACACATCAAGATGTGTTACTTCCAACAAGTTGCTATCTTGTTCCATCTTACTGAAACCGAGGCTTTTCAGTCATCTTGCCCATGTGGTATGATTTGCATATCTCAAGTGATTCAAAATCAAGTGAGTTCAAACGGTCCATTTGCATGGAGTTTCTTCATGCATATACACCAATAGACATGGTTCGCATGTCTCAAACTTTTCAAAAACGAGTGAGTCCAAAGATCCATCAACATGGAGCTTCTTCATGCGTTTTATACCAATATGACTTACACAGCAGTGCCACAAGTAAGTGGTACTATCATTACTATCTTATATCTTTTGGCATGAAAATGTGTATCACTATGATCGAGATTCAATAAACCATTCATTTTAGGTGTAAGACCATTGAAGGTATTATTCAAATAAATAGAGTAACCATTATTCTCTTTAAATGAATAACCGTATTGCGATAGACATAATCCAATCATGTCTATGCTCAACGCAAACACCAATCTCGGTGGTAGAGGGAGCGTGCGATGCTTGATCATATCAACCTTGGAAACACTTCCAACATATATCGTCAGCTCACCTTTAGCTAGTCTCCGCTTATTCCGTAGCTTTTATTTCGAGTTACTAACACTTAGCAACCGAACCGGTATCCAATACCCTGGTGCTACTAGGAGTACTAGTAAAGTACACATTAACATAATGTATATCCAATATACTTCTATCGACCTTGCCAGCCTTCTCATCTACCAAGTATCTAGGGTAATGCTGCTCCAGTGGTTGTTCCCCTTATTACAGAAGCACTTAGTCTCGGGTTTGGGTTCAACCTTGGGTTTCTTCACTTGAGCAGCAGCTGAATTGCCGTTTCATGAAGTATCCCTTTGTTCCCTTGCCCTTCTTGAAACTAGTGGTTTCACCAACCATCAACAATTGATGCTCCTTCTTGATTTCTACTTTCGCGGTGTCAAACATCGTGAATACCTCAAGGATCATCTTATCTATCCCTGATATGTTATAGTTCATCATGAAGCTCTAGCAGCTTGGTGGCAATGACTTTGGGGAAACATCACTATCTCATCTGGAAGATCAACTCCCACTCGATTCAAGTGATTGTTGCACTCAGACAATCTGAGAACAAGCTCATCGATTGAGCTTTCTCCCTTAGTTTGCAGGCTAAGAAAATCGTCGGAGGTCTTATACCTCTTGACGTGGGCACGAGCCTGAAATCCCAATTTCAGCCCTCGAAACATCTCATATGTTCCGCGACGTTTCGAAAACGTCTTTGGTGCCTCTACTTAAACCATTTAATTGAACTATCACGTAGTTATCAAAACGTGTATGTTCGATGTTCGAAACATCCACAAACGACGTTTGGGGTTCAGCACACTGAGCAGTGCATTAAGGACATAAGCTTTCCACTGTCCGCACAATTGCTACTTTCAACTTTCAACTATATTTTCTCTAGGAACATATCTAAAACAGTAGAACTAAAGCGCGAGCTACGACATAATTTGCAAAAGGTCTTTTGACTATGTTCAGGATAATTAAGTTCATCTTATGAACTCCCACCCAGATAGACATCCCTCTAGTCATCTAAGTGATTACATGATCCGAGTCAAACTAGGCCGTGTCCGATCATCACGTGAGACGGACTAGTCATCATCGGTGAACATCTTCATGTTGATCGTATCTTCTATACGATTCATGCTCGACCTTTCGGTCTCCGTGTTCCGAGGCCATGTCTGTACATGCTAGGCTCGTCAAGTTAACCCTAAGTGTTTTCGCTGTGTAAAACTGTCTTACACCCGTTGTATGTGAACGTAAGAATCTATCACACCCGATCATCACGTGGTTCTTCGAAACGACGAACTGTAGCAACGGTGCACAGTTAGGGGAGAACACTTCTTGAAATTTTAATGAGGGATCATCTTATTTACTACCGTCGTTCTAAGCAAATAAGATGTATAAACATGATAAACATCACATGAAATCAAATAAGAGTAGTGACATGATATGGCCAATATCATATAGCTCCTTTGATCTTCATCTTCGGGGCTCCATGATCATCTTGTCACCGGCATGACACCATGATCTCCATCATCATGATCTCCATCATCGTGTCTTCATGAAGTTGTCACGCCAACGACTACTTCTACTTCTATGGCTAACGCGTTTAGCAATAAAGTAAAGTAATTTACATGGCGTTCTTCAATGACACGCAGGTCATACAAAAATAAAGACAACTCCTATGGCTCCTGCCGGTTGTCATACTCATCGACATGCAAGTCGTGAATCCTATTACAAGAACATGATCAATCTCATACATTACATATATCATTCATCACATCCTTTTGGCCATATCACATCACATAGCATACCCTGCAAAAACAAGTTAGACGTCCTCTAATTGTTGTTTGCATGTTTTACGTGGCTGCTATGGGTTTCTAGCAAGAACGTTTCTTACCTACGCAAAGACCACAATGTGATATGCCAATTGCTATTTACCCTTCATAAGGACCCTTTTCATAGAATCCGATCCGACTAAAGTAGGAGAGACAGACACCCGCTAGCCACCTTATGCATCTAGTGCATGTCAGTCGGTGGAACCAGTCTCACGTAAGAGTACGTGTAAGGTCGCTCCGGGCCGCTTCATCCCACGATGCCGCCGAATCAAGATAAGACTAGTAACGGCAAGCATATTGAACAAAATCAACGCCCACAACTACTTTGTGTTCTACTCGTGCATAGAATCTACGCAATAGACCTAGCTCATGATGCCACTGTTGGGGAACGTAGCAGAAATTCAAAATTTTCCTACGCGTCACCAAGATCTATCTATGGAGAGACCAGCTACGAGTAGAAGGAGAGTGGAGTTTGCATCTACATACCCTTGTAGATCGCTAAGCGGAAGCGTTCAAGTGAACGGGGTTGATGGAGTCGTACTCATCGTGATTCAGATCACCGATGATCCTAGTGCCGAACGGACGGCACCTCCGCGTTCAACACACGTACAGCTCGATGATGTCTCCCACGCCTTGATCCAGCAAGGAGAGAGGGAGAGGTTGAGGAAGACTCCATCCAGCAGCAGCACAACGGCATGGTGGTGGTGGAGGAGCGTGGCAATCCTGCAGGGCTTCACCGAGCACCTACGGGAGAGGAGATGTGTCACGGGAGGGAGAGGGAGGCAACCAAAGGCCTTAGGTATGATTGCTCCTCCTTTTCCCCACTATATATAGGGCCAAGGGAGAGGGGGGAGGCGCAGCCTTGCCCCCTCCTCCAAGGAAGGGGTGCGGCTAAGGATGGGGAGGAGTCCATCCTCCCCAAGGCACCTCGGAGGTGCCTTCCCCCTTTAGGACTCTCCCATTTTTCCTTTATCTTGGCGCATGGGCCTCTAGGGGCTGGTGCCCTTGGCCCATGTAGGCCAAGGCGCACCCCCTACAGCCCATGTGGCCCCCCGGGGCAGGTGGCCCCACCCGGTGGGCCCCCGGGACCCTTCCGGTGGTCCCGGTACAATACCGATGACCCCGAAATTTGTCCCGATGGCCGAAACAGGACTTCCTATATATAAATCTTTACCTCCGGACCATTCCGGAACTCCTCGTGACGTCCGGGATCTCATCCGGGACTCCGAACAACATTCGGTAACCACATACAAGCTTCCTTTATAACCCTAGCGTCATCGAACCTTAAGTGTGTAGACCCTACGGGTTCGGGAGACATGCAGACATGACCGAGACGTTCTCCGGTCAATAACCAACAGCGGGATCTGGATACCCATGTTGGCTCCCACATGTTCCACGATGATCTCATCGGATGAAACACGATGTCAAGGACTTAATCAATCCCGTATTCAATTCCCTTTGTCTAGCGGTATTTTACTTGCCCGAGATTCGATCGTCGGTATCCAATACCTTGTTCAATCTCATTATCGGCAAGTCACTTTACTCGTTCCGTAACACATCATCCCGTGATCAAAAACTTGGTCACATTGCGCATATGATGATGTCCTACCGAGTGGGCCCAGAGATACCTCTCCGTTTACACGGAGTGACAAATCCCAGTCTTGATCCGCATAAAACAATAGATACTTTCGGAGATACCTGTAGTGCACCTTTATAGTCACCCAGTTACGTTGTGATGTTTGATACACCCAAAGCACTCCTACGGTATCCAGGAGTTATACGATCTCATGGTCAAAGGAAGAGATACTTGACATTCGCAAAGCTCTAGCAAATGAACTACTCGATCTTTTGTGCTAGTCTTAGGATTGGGTCTTGTCCATCACATCATTCTCCTAATGATGTGATCCCGTTATCAACGACATCCAATGTCCATAGCCAGGAAACCATGACTATATGTTGATCACAACGAGCTAGTCAACTAGAGGCTCACTAGGGACATATTGTGGTCTATATATTCACACGTGTATTACGATTTCCGGATAATACAGTTATAGCATGAATAAAAGACAATTATCATGAACAAGGAAATATAATAATAATACTTTTATTATTGCCTCTAGGGCATATTTCCAACAGATCAATGCTATTAAAACTTGGCCCCAACCAACCAACTTGCAACAAGTGTGTAGTTTTCTTGGTTTAGCCGGTTTCTATCATAGATTTGTGAAGGATTTTAGTACCATTGCTTCACCTTTGCATGCTTTGAGTAAGAAAAATGCGCCATTTGTTTGGGGACAATCCCAAGATACAACATTTAATAAACTTAAGAATTTGCTTACTCATGCTCCCGTACTTGCATTACCCAACTTTGACAAACCTTCTGAAATTCATTGCGATGCTAGTGGTAATGGCATAGCAGGTGTGTTAACGTAAGAGAAGCGCCCCATAGCATACTTCAGTGAGAAACTTTTCGGAGCGCAACTCAATTATCCCATCTATGACAAAGAGCTATATGCTTTAGTGCAAGTTTTGCGTGAATGGGAACATTATCTTCGCCCTCATGAATTTATCATCCATACCAACCATGAAATGCTCAAGTACCTAAATGGTCAAACTAAGTTGAACAAGCATCATGCTAAATGGAGTGAATTCATTGAGTCATTTCCTTATGTCATCAAGTACATCAAAGGTAAGGAAAATGTTGTGGCGGATGCTCTTTCTTGCATATGCATGCTTGTTACTAAACTTGAATTAAATGTTATTGGCTTTGAGCACATAAAAGACTTGTATGCGCATGATCCTACTTTTGCAATTCCTTATGCCAAGTGTTTGATGCATACATATTGGGAACGCTATTACATCAAGGATGATTACCTTATGAGAGCTAACAAACTTTGCATCCCCGAGTCTTCTCTTCATTTGTTACTTTTGCAAGAATCTCATGGAGGAGGACTAATGGGACACTTTGGACGCAACAAGACATTCGCTACGCTCTCCAAGAATTATTTTTGGCCCAAGATGTTCTGCAACGTCTCATGCATCACCAACTGATGTTCGACATGTTGCAAAGCTAAGTCAAAAGCTCAATCCCACGGTCTTTACATGCCACTTCCTATTCCATATCAACCTTGGGAAGACATTAGCATGGACTTTGTACTTGGTTTGCCTAGAACTCAAAATGGAAAGGATTCCGTGTTTGTTGTTGTGGACTGATTCTCAAAAATGGCACATTTCATACCATGCAACAAGATAGACGATGCTTCACATATTGCAAGTACTTTTTGTAGGGAAATCTTACGCCTCCATGGAGTGCCAAAGACGATTGTCTCGGACCGCGATGTCAAGTTCTTGAGTTACTTTTGGAAGACACTATGCGCGAAGCTCAGAATCAAGCTCTTGTTCTCTTCGGCATACCATCCTCAAACCGACGGCCAAATGGAGGTGACAAACCGAACACTCTCCACTCTACTACGCATGTTGATCAAGAGGAACATCTAGGAGTGGGAGGAGTGTCTACCCATCACCGAATACGCCTACAACCGCGCAAGACATTCAACTACCGGCAAGTCCCCCTTCGAGGTCGTCTACGGTTTCAACCCGTTGTCCCCATTGGACATTCTTCCTCTTCCACTACAAGAGCGCATCAATATGGATGCAAGTACATGAGCAAGCTACCTCAAGAAGATGCATGAATATACAAGGCACACCATCGAGCGCCAAGTACAACGACTCGCGGCCAAGCTCAACATCAACAAGCAACCCATGATATTCAACATTGGAGATCTTGTGTGGCTACACCTTTGCAAGGAACGCTTCCCCAACGAATGCAAGTCCAAACTTCTACCCCGAGCCGATGGACCCTTTAAGGTGCTAGCACGCTACAGCAACAACGCTTACAAGATCGACCTCCCAAGCGACAAGTACAATGTGAGCGACATCTTCAATGTCAAAGACCTCTCGCCATACCATGGTGATGAAGCTTTCAATCCGAGGTTGGATCTTTCCCAAGGGGGGAGATGATGCGGAGCATCCCAGGATCATCCCTATGGACGTATTTGCATCTCCCATGACTCCATTTGGACCAATGACAAGAGCTCGAGCAAAGGCTATCGAAGATAAGGTGAACTCGCTCCTCCCCGAACTACCACTTTCTACACATGAGACATGGCTACTACCTCAAGCGGAAAAACTATGGGTGATCAGGTACTTGGAGGAAGGCCACGGAGCAGCTACACCCAATGGACAAGACGGCGAGGACACCAAGCATGAGAGACAATAAGAAGAGCTAGCGAAGAAGCTACAGCGAGCGGACGTCCAACCAAGACCGGATGTCCGGCACCTGAAGCTCCAGCCCCCGAACATCCGACCAGGACCGAACGTCCGGCGCCTGAAGGCCCAGCCAACCCAATTCCCAACTGACGAGAGCTACAGCGAGCGGACATCCGGCCTCCTCCGGACGACCGGCGACACCTCCTAGTGAGCGGACGTCCAGCCTTCTCTGGACGACCAGCAGTTCAACACCCGACCCAAATCAGCGGAGGTCCGAAGCGACCGGATGACCGGCCGTCTCCGGATGTCCGGTGTTACTTTTAGAGAACGAAAGTAGCGGAAGTACGAGCCCTACCGAGCGTCCGTCCCACGTGAGCCACCGGACGATCGGTAAAGGCCAGACATCTGCTACCAGTGTGTGCACAGTTACGGGCCCATGTACCCGTTCACTTCGTCCCCATTTGCACTTAGACTATAAATAGACCTCTTCCTCCTCCTAGTTACGTTAGCATTGGTTTAGCTCATATTTGAGATAGAGCTTTGCTCATCCACTTGGTTACTTCTCCATCGCAGTTCACGACCTCTTCAGAGAAGATCCCCCAAGCGGATTCAAGACCCCATCACGGGAAGTCCCTTCAAGACCTCCTCATGGAGAAGACCTTTGTATCGTCCTTTGTTGACTTTGGATTGTGTATCACTCTTTGTGTTTTCAGGATCTAGCATATGTGTGACCGGTTCTTGTTGGGTTGAGTGATTCTCTCGTGTTTCCCCTCGTGATTTCTCTTCATGTTCTTCGTAAGACTCCCTACAATCAAAAAATCGGTCATCTAGGGTTCTACCCTACATCAAAAAGAGACCCCGAAGCTTCGTGGGAGCCAGAAGAGCCACGAGGAGGGCACAACCCACCACAGCACGCTGGAGGGGCCTGGCTTGCCCCGGTGGGTTGTGCTCACCTTGAGGCCCATCTTCGCATGCAACCGACGCCAAAAAATCCTATAAAAACAAAAAAACATAAATAACCCTAGATCAGAAGTTCGGCCGCCGCAAGCCTCTGTAGCCACGAAAAACCAATCTAGACCCCCGTTCTGGCACTCCGCCGGAGGGTAAATCATCACTGGAGGCCATCTTCATCATACTTATAGCCACCATGACGAGGAGGGAGTAGTCTACCCTAGGGGCTGAGGGTTTGTATGTAGCTATGTGTTTAATCTCTCTCTCTCTCTCATGTTCTTGAGATGTCACGATCTTGATGTATCGCGGGCTTTGTTAATATAGTTGGATTATATGGTGTTTTCCCCTCTCTATCTTGTTGTGAATTGAGTTTTCCCTTTGAGATTTTGTTTTATCGGATTGAATACTTTTATGGACTTGAGAGAACTTGATGTATGTCTTGCTATGAATACCCGTGGTGACAATGGGGTATCATATTGATTCACTTGATATGTGTTTTGGCACTCAACTTGCGGATTCCCAAGGTGACATTGGGGTAATCTATGCATAGGGGTTGATGCACGTTCTCGTCTTTGTTTCTCCGGTAGAAATCTTGGGGCACTCTTTGAAGTTCTTTGTGTTGGATTGAGTATTACGAATCTGAAATTGTTTGATGCATATCGTATAATCAACTCACGGATGGTCGTGGTGACATTGGAGTATCTAGGTGACATTAGAGTTGGTTGATGGGTATCATATGGTGTTATTTTAGTATGAACTCTTGGTTGGATCGATCGAAAAGAATAGCTTGGTGTTATTTAGTACAAACTCTAGGATAGATTGATCGGAAAGAATAGCTTTGAGGTGGTTTCATACCCTACAAACAATTTCTTCTTATGTTCTTTGCTATATAAGAACTTTGGAGTGATTCTTCATCACACGTTGAGGGATGGTTATATTGCTCAATTATATTAGCATTGTTGAGAGATTGCACTAGCGAAAATACGTACCCTAGGCCTTATTTTCAAGCAATGCAATACCATTTGTGCTATGTTTTATCAATTGCTACCTTCCTGTTTTTTATTGTTCCTATTACAAAAATCAATATCTACTGTCATTACTACACTTGTATCATCATCTCTTCGCCGAACTAGTGCACCTATAGAAATTACCATTGTATTTGGTGTGTTGGGGACACAAGAGACTTTTTGTTATTTGGTTGCAGGGTTGTTTGAGAGAGACAATCTTCATCCTATGCCTCCCACGGATTGATAAACCTTAGGTCATCCACTTGAGGGAATTTTCTACTGTCCTACAAAATTCTGCGCTTGGAGGCCCAACACGAGTCTACAAGAACAAGTTGTGTAGTAGACATCACGCCCCCACCTTGATCATGCACTAATCATACACGCAAATGCGCATGATCAAGATCAGAGACTCACGGGAAGATATCACAACACAACTCTAGACACAAAATTCAAACATAAAGCTTTATATTACAAGCCAGGGCCATGAAGGCTCGAATACATGAGTCAGAAGAAGAAACAACATCTGCCTTACTAAGGCCAACAAAACAAAGACATCTAATCGAAAAGGTGAAGGCCTCCTGCCTGGGGCCTCCTATCTACTCCTGGTTATCGGTGGTCTCCATGTAGTAGTCGGCTCCGTCAGGGTAGTAGTAGTCGTCGGCGGGATCAGTTGGCTCCTGGTTCTGTCATCTGATCGTAGCAATCCGGTAAAGGGAGAAAAGGTAGCAAAGCAACTGCGAGTACTCATCCAAAGTACTCGCAAGACTTACATCAGATCTATGCTAAGTATGCATTGGTATCAATGGGAAGGGGCTGTATATGTGGACTATACTGCAGAATTCCTAGAATAGAAGGGAAGACCTAGCCTATAGAAGACTAGCATCTTGCAGCGTCTTGCAACATTAGAAGAGTGCATATTATCATATCATAAAGTAACATGTATATTTTAGTAGCGCGCAGAGATCCTTCCTTGACTCCCTGCAAGAAAGCGATCCCGGAGCCATCATACCCATTTAGTGTCTCAAGTATCCAGTTCTAGTTGTAATAGATTGGGGTACAACTCCGACCGTCTGTTACCATGGACATGACTATTCGAATAGATATACTTCCCTGGAAGGGTGCACCAACTTACCCAACACGCTTTAACACTCCAGCTGGACACACTTTCGGGTCATGTCCGGCCTGGCTGATCGACACACCGTAGTACAACCTAGGCTCAACAGAGAGGCCAACATGCTGGTCTACATCCAAAATGCAAAGGGGTCATGGGCCAATCGTCCTTTGTAAGGCTGCGCATTGCGAGCGCGGCCTGGAGCAGACCCACCCCCTTCTACAAGCACAGGCGGTTACCGTCCAACCGGGCACGCGTCGCTCAATTTTTGACGTCAGTGAACTTCCAGAAGAATTGTACGACGCCGAGTGCCCATACTTATTCCTGTGTGGTGGTCAGTGTGAAAAGGTCAGAGGCCTACTCAGATCACATATCCAACCCATTAGTGTATTGGGAGCGCACGGAGACGACCAGTGATCCTGTCGCCCCATCTTGAGGACTTACGACAAGGGTCAGGCCTATCCCTCTCTAGGGTGGTCTGCCTGCCTGGCTGTGCCACGTAATTATCTCGCGGGTACCCTCTAGGTCAAACCGACTCACAAGAGACTATTGGGAACTCAGGTCCACCTCTACAAGGGTGGTCCTACTTGTCCCTTCAGTCCCACAGCACTAGCAAAAGGGGCAACAGGTAAAGGTAACCATGTATCCATGCCATCAAGGGGGAAATCATAGGAATCACCCTCGATGGATTCCCACTCGATGTAACCGTCAAGATGAACTTGGAGGAATCACCCTCAATAGGTTCACACTTGAGGGGTTGCATGACAGAGGCATCATCAGAGGTTGTGAAAGAGGAATCACCCTTGGTAACCCAGAACCGACTAGCTACGCTACAGAGGTATCATCAGGAGTGAGGTAGGAGGTATCACCCTCGACACTCGATAGTAGGTCTGCAGAGTCATACAACTAAAGGGGTGTCTGCGGTGATGTATCGGTCTCTGCACATCGATCACGTTGATTGAGTCACCAGTAACAAAGCAGGGCAACAAGGACAAGGATGAGGGTCCATTGATGGATCACTAACCAACCTATACTAAGCATATAGGATATCAGGTGAAGTAACAACAGCAGGTTACAAAAGCTGGCTATGCATCAGAATAGGAACTATTGAACAATAGTAGCCAAATCTAATTCAAGCATGAGAGAGAAGGAATGGGTGATGTAGGAATGATCAATGGGGTTTTGCTTGCCTCGAAGCTCTGCTGAAAGGGACTGGCCGTCAGGAGTGTAGTCGAATGCGGGAGCAGCATCAGTCTAGGTGTCTATCGGAGAGAAGAGGGGGGAAGAAACAATAAATACAAAGCAAACAAATGAATCACGATGCATGACAAGGCAATATGCTGTGCTAGGGGTGACCTACTGCAGTGCTAAGCATTACAGACAGAGCGGGAAAATAACTATGGATATTTCCCCGGCTTTAGGTAGTTATCGGAGAGACGATCCGGAGGGGAAGGTTCCATGTTTACCGTGTTGGAGGCATGTAACAGGTATGTGGATAGAATATTCAGATTCTTCTTATATTTCTGAGCATTTTTCATATATAAATGATTTTCATCCGAGTTACGAATTATGTTATATGTTTTTCAAAGTTTTAAACAATTTCTAGATTATTTTAAATTCAAAATTAAAAACAAAATATACTTTTTATACTCACTGTGACCCACAATGGATGACAGGTGGGCCACCGCCTAGTCAGCAGCCTAGTCAGCAATCAAATGGGTTGATCGTTGACCTGGTCAAACTAACAAGTGGGGCCACACTCTTAGTTACTCAGTTAGTAAAACAATGTTTATCTAGTCGATTAATTAGGTTCATTAGGGGTGGGCCCTGCAGTCATTGCAACATTTTAAAATGAAAGGGTTATTTAGCCGGTGGGGGTCCACCAATCAGTGACATTTTAGGGGGTAATTAGCCTTAGCTTAATCTCCTGTCAGGCCAGGCCCGCCGACAGGTGGGCCAGCCGGCCGGTTCAAACACGCACGCACACAACGTACGCCGGCGGCGAGCCCGAGACGGTGGCGAGTCACCGAATCCGCTCACCGATGACCAAAATGGACAATTGCGACAGCTAAACGCATGTGTGCAACGCGACACATCCACTGATGCTTGTGGGGTAAGCCGGGGATATCGGAAATGCCGACGGTGATCCTGCCCAACGGCGACCCGAGCACATGAAGGCGAACTACATAGCCGAAGCTCGGAATCGAGCTTCAACCTTAGGGGAAATACGCGCGGGCTCACTTTGAGGGGGGAGATGAGCTCAGGGAAATCCGGGAAGGATGAGGCGAAGTACATCAATGGCGTGAAGTCCGATGGCCATGAGGGGAAAGACCCATAGATGCAGTCGTGGTGGTACAGCCCTCGATGAATGGGGACTCAGAGGAGAAGCGGTGGTCAACAGTGGTCCTCCTGGACAAGCTTCGGAGGTGGCTATGCGGGCGAGCAGGCAATGGCAGCGGCGCACTCTCAGACGGTTGCAGGGTCATAAGAAGAGGAGGAGAGAGTGAGCTGCGAGAGGGGAAAGATCGGGAGGGGGGCTAGGGTTCATCTAGGATGTCCAGGGGGACGATTGGAGGCAATCTTATCCACACCCACAGCGGTGCAGTGCGAGGGGCGCACGGTGGCCATGGCGCTCGGGCGGCCTTTGCCCAGGCGCGACGGGAGGTAAGGGAAGGCCGGCTTCCGTGGGCTGGGTTGTAGTGTAGTTGCTTAGGACCCAATTGTAGAGTAGGTTTTGTTGGAAATATGCCCTAGAGGCAATAATAAAAGGATTATTATTATATTTCCTTGTTCATGATAATTGTCTTTTATTCATGCTATAATTGTATTATCCGGAAATTGTAATACATGTGTGAATACATAGACCACAACATGTCCCTAGTGAGCCTCTAGTTGACTAGCTCGTTGATCAACAGATAGTCGTGGTTTCCTGACTATGGACATTGGATGTTGTTGATAATGGGATCACATCATTAGGAGAATGATGTGATGGACAAGACCCAACCCTAAGCATAGCACAAGATCGTGTAGTTCATTTTGCTAGAGCTTTTCCAATGTCAAGTATCTTTTCCATAGACCATGAGATCGTGTAACTCCCGGATACCGTAGGAGTGCTTTGGGTGTACCAAACGTCACAACGTAACTGGGTGACTATAAAGGTGCACTACAGGTATCTCCGAAAGTGTCTGTTGGGTTGACACGGATCAAGACTGGGATTTGTCACTCTGCATGACGGAGAGGTATCACTGGGCCCACTCGGTAGTGCATCATCATAATGAGCTCAAAGTGACCAAGTGTCTGGTCACGGGATCATGCATTACGGTACGAGTAAAGTGACTTGCTGGCAACGAGATTGAACGAGGTATTGGGATACCGAAGATCGAATCTCGGGCAAGTAACATACCATCTGACAAAGGGAATAGTATACGGGGTTGCTTGAATCCTCGACATCGTGGTTCATCCGATGAGATCATCGAGGAGTATGTGGGAGCCAACATGGGTATCTAGATCCCGCTGTTGGTTATTGACCGGAGAGCCGTCTCGGTCATGTCTCCATGTCTCCCGAACCCGTAGGGTCTACACACTTAAGGTTCGGTGACACTAGGGTTGTATGAATATGAGTATGCAGCAAACCGAATGTTGTTCGGAGTCCCGGATGAGATCCCGGACGTCACGAGGAGTTCCAGAATGGTCCGGAGGTAAAGAATTATATATAGGAAGTGCTGTTTCGGCCATCGGGAAAGTTTCGGGGTCACCCGGTATTGTACCGGGACCACCGGAAGGGTCCCGGGGGTCCACCGGGTGGGGCCACCTATCCCGGAGGGCCCCGTGGGCTGAAGTGGGAGGGGAAACAGCCCCTAGTGGGCTGGTGCGCCCCCCCTTGGGCCCCCCTGCGCCTAGGGTTGGAAACCCTAGGGTGGGGGGCGCACCACTTGCCTTGGGGGGAACTCCACCCCCCTTGGCCGCCGCCCCCTTGGGAGATTCCCATCTCCAAGGCCGGCGCCCCCCCCCCCAGGGGGCCTATATAAAGGAGGGGGGAGGGAGGGCAGCCGCACCCTGAGTCTTGGCGCCTCCCTCCCCCTGCTACACCTCTTCCTCCTCCCGTAGTTGCTTGGCGAAGCCCTGCCGGAGCCCTGCTGCATCCACCACCACGCCGTCGTGCTGCTGGATCTTCATCAACCTCTCCTTCCCCCTTGCTGGATCAAGACGGAGGAGACTTCACGCTGACCGTACGTGTGTTGAACACGGAGGTGCCGTCCGTTCGGCGCTAGGATCTCCGATGATAGGATCACGACGAGAACGACTACCTCAACCCCGTTCTCTTGAACGCTTCCGCACGCGATCTACAAGGGTATGTAGATGCATCTCTCTCTCTCGTTGCTAGATGAACTCATAGATGGATCTTGGTGAACATAGGAAAATTTTATTTTATGCAACGTTCCCCAACAGGTTTCCCTTTTTTCCCTTTTTCTTTTTTGCTTCCTATTTTAGCCACTATTTTGCATTTTGTTTTGCCACCAAATGGTTTTTGTAAACTGTGAAACTTCTCACATAATTACATTGTATTATTCTGGATTCGTACAAATTGTTTGGGGCCAATATGAATCCACATAAATTGTGTTTGTAAATAAATGGTGTGGTTAAGTGTTGTTGATCCACTGTTTTAATAACTAGTGCACGAAATAATAGAGCGTTCGAGGAGTTTTTCATCTTGTAACATAGCCCGTGAGTTTAGGAGCTCGAATTTTGAGGCGCGCGGTCTTGCGAAGCATGCTTTGACCCTTTGGTTTGGCCACCATGTGTGGTTAGGCCAACCGATGGAAATTATTTTCATACCTATAAACGTTGGAAGGTTAATAATAAAGCCTAGCAAGAGTGTCTAATTTTTTCGCTTTTGTTTATATTTTCAAATATTATATATATAAAGCTTAGCAAGAGTGTCTAATTTGTTTACACATAAACACTATTCTGATCACAACCTGAACTTCCCGAGTAACGCGCCTGAACTTCCGTGTGTACGAACCCGACCTTCTAGCTATCTTTGCAACCATGGCTTCCCCCGCGAATTATTACGGTTGGTAGTGTTGTCTGGGATGTGACTGTAATCCAAATACCCATACCTGCATCTAAATGCTCGTTTTGATTCATAATTTTGCATTATGGCGGATCCGCTCTCGGGGCGGGTGAACTAGTGTTTGTTTACAAGTTTAATGCATTCACTGGATGTTCTCGAACCTCTAACATGATGGGAATTTCGTGTAGGTACGACTTTCATGGACAATTTGTCATTAATTTCAACGGATTCGATTTCAGGTTCTGTGTTCTTCATCCGCGGGAGTGGTTTCCGCGGCTTTTGTGGATTACTTGTTTTTCTATGAATATAGAGGGCGGATTTCCTTGCAGTAGTGAGATTGGATCCTTCATCGTTGTTAATTTGGTCAGACAGGCGCATACACCCGTGAAATCGGGTGATTGGATCTCGTGTCCGCCCACGTTGGTTCGGTTCTTCGACGAGACAGCTTGGTGGCTTTATCGTTTTGATGTTAGGGCGGAGTAGGATATCGTTCAAGGTCGCGGACTGAGAAGGTGTAGTCACCCAAGTGATTAAATCTAAAAACCAAATTCGATAGTGTGTATTTTTCCAATGATTCTACTGCCTGTCTTACACAATTGGACTTCTACACCTTTTGTGCTTGAACTTCCCTAGTTTTTATACATGTTATTAAGGTGATGTTGCAATATGATCTTTTTGGTAGGTGTTGTTATAAAAAAATTGTGTATGTTTTTTTGTTTTTCAGAGTACTCATATGTGTAAATGTAGAGCTGGTCCGTAGACACACGGATCCTCTTTTTTTACATTTATTCTGTCTTTGGGATTAGTTTTTTGGATCATCCACGTTCTGTGGTAGTAGTTGGACTTCTATGGTACCAGTGATTGAACTTCCTGGTTTCCACATTGCAAGGCGGTGCAGCATTGCGCTCTATATTTTTTTGTTTTTTTTGTAATTATCAATTTTTGAATTTGGATTTGAGTTTGTTCCATGGGCAACTATGGGATTATTCCCAAATATGCATGCATACCTTTTTATTTTTTTGTAACATGTTTGCATACTTCGAACAGTGGTAGAACTTTAGTATGTGTTTAACCTGAACTTACAAGATTTTAGCTTCTGCTTAATTTGTTTTTTTACATGTTCATTTGATGTTTTTTCAAACACCCGAACTTCTATGTTTTTAGAATTTGAACTTCATCGATAATTGTTGATAATTTTTTTGGACTTTTTAATCATTGATAACCGTATTGCGTCCTGTCAAAACCTAGCGCGCAGCGATGCGGTAGCGCGAGGCCGAGCAAGGGGGAGGGGGTCGGGACGCCCCTCCCCTTCCCCTGCGAGGTCGAGACAGGAACAAGCCGGAGCAGGCGACGACGCGGCATGCCGCGTCGTCGCATGCGGAGTGTCACATCCCTAGTCTGGTATGACTTAGACTAGCTAGCCATTTGTGCATCATATTTAAATTTCATTTAAATTTGAAATGAGGATTGGTGGAACCCTCAGAATCATTTTTGAAAATGACCCAAATAAAAATTTCTCCAAAAGGGTCCAAGAAAATGCTCATGTTGCCCTCTGAAAATATTGGGCAGAGATAAAAATCAAAACAATATTTTTAGGAGCTCATGGATATTTAATTTTGGCCATTTGGATTAATCCGATAATTATTTGCTTTGGAAATATATTGCTATATATATGAAATATGGTCCAAAAATGAAACCCCGGCCGGATCTCCTTGCGGATGGAACCCGAATAGGCGATAAACCTGGATTAGAGTCTTGTG
This sequence comes from Triticum dicoccoides, assembly GCF_002162155.2. Classification (NCBI taxonomy): domain Eukaryota; kingdom Viridiplantae; phylum Streptophyta; class Magnoliopsida; order Poales; family Poaceae; genus Triticum; species Triticum dicoccoides. The sequence continues at coordinate 315,187,775 of NC_041385.1, read as the reverse complement.
TGGTTAGTCAGGTCGTGGCCGACACCCTCGCCAGGCTTCCGCTCGAAGGTTGCCGAGATACATGACGTGTACATGGCGGTAAGTGGCGAGAGCGTGTGTGAAGAAGTACACCCCTGCAGGGTTAACATGATCTATTCGAATAGCCGGGTCCGCGGTTATGGACTTCTTGGATGCTTACATGGTACATAGACAACTTGAAGTGGATACTCTAAAATGCTCAAGACAAGTGTGAGTGCTATGGATGGCCTTCTCGTAGGGAGACGGGGATGAATCCATAGTAGTGTTTTGTATGGTGATTAGTGGACTCGTGTACGTTGTCTCACCTCCAGAGTTTCTGGTAGTCGTAGAACAGGATAGCCACAGAGTCAAAGCTGGCTTGCTGCAACTAAACCCCACATTACCTCTTGATACAAATGCATGTATGATAGGATCTGATGTAAGTCTTGCTGAGTACTTTTGTACTCATGTTGCTTTATTTATGTTTTTGCAGCGGAGACTTCGGTCTTACTAGTGTTCTCATGGACTTCGACTAGTAGCTAGTACCTCAGCTACGATCTTGATCGGATGTTGTAGATAGTCAGGCTTTCAGCCTTTTTCATTTATAGATGTCTGTACTCAGACATGTAATGCTTCCGCTTGTTGCTTGTATGCTCTGTATGATGGGTCTTGTGACCCCTGTTTGCAATATTGCTATGTTGGCTCTTCGGAGCCTTTATCTATATGAGTTGTTGAGTTATGCTGTGATGCCATGTTGTACAGCACATACTTGCATGTTATGCGTACGTGTAATGTGTATTGCTATGTGTGGGATCTGACTATCTAGTTGTTTATCCTTAGTAGCCTCTCTTACCGGGAAATGTCTCCTAGTGCTTCCACTGAGCCCTGGTAGCTTGCTACTGCTCCAGAACACTTAGGCAGGCCGGCATGTGTCCTTCTTCGATCCTGTGTCTGTCCCTTCGGGGAAATGTCACGCGATGAATACCGGAGTCCTGCTAGCCCGCTACAGCCCGGTTCACCGGAGTCCTGTTAGCCCAGTGCTACAGCCTGGATTCACTCGTTGATGACCGACACGTTCGATGCTGGGTCATGGATGCCTGTCCCTGTAAGTTAGTGCCACTTTGGGTTTACGACTAGCCATGTCAGCCCGGGCTCTTTATCATATGGATGCTAGCGACACCATCATATACGTGTGCCAAAATGCGCAAACGGTCCCGGGCAAAGGTAAGGCGACACCCGTGGGGATACCGTGCGTGAGGCCGCAAAGTGATATGAGGTGTTACATGCTAGATCGATGTGGCATTGAGTCGGGGTCCTGACAGCGCTGGTATCAGATCCTGACTGCCTGTAGGATTACCAAGCCAAACCGGTCGAAGTTGAGTCTAGAAATGCTTTAGTTATGTAAGGGAATTGATTGTGGGTTGGAACGTAAGGCTCTTTTTACTCCTTTACCTCATGGCCTTCTGATCTGAGTCGTCCTATCTTTCCTACGGGGTTAAGGAACTAGGCTTTCTCTTCCGTTTATCAGGATCACGTGTTACTACTCCGTAGTCCCATAGGATTGGTTGATCAGAGTCATACCCTAGTTTTGAGTATTTCCGGTGTAGTCTGTTTAGTATGATCTCAGAACCTTGAGTAATGTTGATGAGTATGTTACCACCCCATTTTTCTAGTAGGTTGTCTCATTCTGAGCATTTTACTCCCGTTATGCTGCCGGATTTTCCTTAGGAGTTCGAGAGATACTAATTCCTTGTCCTACATTCTACAGTCCATAGTTGTTGCTGATTCCGTCCTTGATTCGTTTCTCAGGATGTCATCAGCTAAGCGAAGTTCCGTTGCTCGTAGCCAGAACCACGGAGATGGTAGGGATGAGGATCCTCCCGATCAGCCTTCGTTGGCAGAGTTCATGTTAGAGATGGAGAGGAACAAGCGTGAGTCTAATCGTTTGTTGGCACGTATCGAGGAGAACACCGCACATCAGTTCAAAGGATCTGTGACCATTCATGACTTTATCCGCTTGCACCCACCCACCTTTCATCATTCCATTGAGCCACTCGATGCAGATGACTGGCTCCGTAGCATCACCCATAAGCTGCGTTCCGCGAACGTAGCTGAAGATGACAAGGTCACTTATGCCACATATCACCTGGAAGGTCCTGCTAGCCTTTGGTGGCAGAACTATGAGGCTATGCTTCCAGCTGGCCAGACTCCCACCTGGAGGGATTTCGTTGAGGCTTTTCGCGAGCATCACATTCCTGAAGCCCTCATCGATCGCAAGAGAGAAGAGTTCTGTAGTTTCACCCAGGGTAAGATGGCTGTTGATGCCTATAGTAGAGAGTTTGAGAACCTCGCCCGTTATGCCACAGAAGAGGTGTCCACGGACGCCAAGAAGCAGGCTAGGTTTCGGAAGGGTCTCAACCCCAAGTTGCGTCGTGATCTCCACCTGCATCATTGTGATACATTCCAAGCTCTTGTGAACAAGGCCATTAATGCATAGATAGCTCAGCTCACTTACGAGGAGTCTCGTAAGCACACTCGTGATTTGGGATCTTCCTCCGGTTCTAGCTCTCAGAAGCGCCGGATTTGGGTTCCAAACTCCGCTCTTCCACCCAAATATGTACCGAGGCCATCTTATGTGGCACCTCATCAAGTTCAGCAGTATGCTCCACCCAGGCCTATTGGTGGACCGCCTTCTAATGCAGGTCCACATCCTACCTCCAAGATTTGTTACAAGTGCGGAGAGCCAGGCCACATTGCCCGTATTTGCACTCAGACCAGAGTTGCTCCACCCCAGCCCGAGAAGTCTATTGGCCATGGTAAGCCATCACGCAAGATGATCAGTGCCAAGTCAGCTCCCACTGAACATGGACGTGTGCATCACGTCTCAGCTAAAGCCGCTCATGATGATCCAGATGTCGTTCTTGGTACACTCCTTGTCAACTGTCATCCGGCATCGGTTTTGTTCGATACTAGAGCGTCTCATTCCTTCATTTCTGAAAGCTATGCCCGCTTGCACGACATGTCATTTTGTGATATGCCCTCCCCACTACTTATTCAAACTCCTGGATCCAAATGGCAAACTTCTAGGATAAGTTATGGCAATGAAATCCTTGTTGACAGACTTGTATTCCTTGCTTCCTTGATAACTCTCAAGTCTTCGGATATTAACATCATCTTGGGTATGGACTGGATGACAGCTCATCATGCCAAGATTGATTGTTTCACCAGGTCTGTTCAGCTCACACACCCATCTGGCAAGATAGTCACTGTCTCCACTAGAGTTGCAAAGCGTCAGCTCTATTCCCTTAATGCCAGCCCTCTTCCAGACCTTGAAGATATCCCGGTAGTCCGTGACTTTCCGGATGTCTTTCCAGAGGAACTGCCAGGTGTTCCGCCTGACAGAGATGTAGAGTTCGTCATAGATCTTATCCCAGGAACAGCTCCAATCTCTAGGAGACCCTACAAGATGGCACCCTTAGAACTAGCCGAGCTTAAGAAACAACTTGATGAGTCCTTGCAAAAGGGTTTCATCCGTCCTAGTTCTTCTCCTTGGGCTTGCCCGGTTCTCTTCGTCAAGAAGAAGGATGGTACGGACCGGATGGTTGTAGATTATCACCCCGTTAATTTGGTTACGATAAAGAACAAGTATCCGCTCCCCAGGATCAACGATTTGTATGATCAGCTCGCTGGATCCTCATTCTTCTCCAAGATGGATTTGAGGTTAGGATACCACCAAATTAAGATCAGGAACGGGGACATTTCCAAGACAGCTTTTGTCACTCGTTATGGCCAGTACGAGTACACCGTCATGTCCTTTGGCCTAACCAACGCCCCAGCCACATTCTCCCGTTTGATGAACTCGATCTTCATGGAGTACTTAGATAAGTTCGTCGTGGTTTACCTCGATGATATTCTTATTTACTCGAAGAACGAGGAAGAGCATGCCGAACATCTTAGACTTGTGTTAGAAAAACTCAGAGAGCACCGCCTTTATGCCAAGTTCTCCAAGTGTGAATTTTGGTTGCCAGAAGTGACCTACCTAGGCCACGTAATCTCTGGTAAGGGCATTGCTGTCAATCCCGAGAGAGTTCAGGCTGTCTCGATTGGACTCCACCTGAGACCGTTAAACAAGTTAGGAGTTTCCTTGGTCTAGCCAGCTATTGTCGCCGCTTTGTTGAAAACTTCTCCAAAGTAGCCAAACCCCTCACGGAACTTCTCAAGAAAGATAAAAAGTTTGAGTGGTCCCCACAGTGTGAACACAGTTTTCAGGAACTGAAAAGGCACCTGACCTCTGCTCCCATACTTGTGCCACCGGATTTCACTAAAGACTTTATTATCTACTGCGACGCCTCACGACAGGGACTAGGCTGCATTCTTATGCAGGATCATCATGTGATTGCCTATGCGTCTCGACAGTTGCATCCACATGAGGATAATTATCCTACACATGATCTAGAGCTTGCAGCCGTAGTCTATGCACTCAAGACCTGGCGGCATTACCTCCTTGGTAAACGTTGCGAGATCTACACCGATCACCAGAGTCTCAAGTATATCTTCACCCAACCGGATCTGAACCTTAGGCAAAGACGTTGGTTGGAGTTGATCACAGATTATGATCTAGGGATTACCTACACCCCAGGCAAAGCCAATGTCATGGCTGATGCTCTAAGCCGTAAATCCTATTGCAATAATCTCATGTTGCAGCAAGGCCAACCACTTCTCCATGAGGAATTCTGTAAGCTTAATCTTCACATAGCTCCTCGCGGATTTCTTTCTACCTTGGTGGCGAAACCTACTCTTGAGGATCAGATCATAACTAGCCAGCAATATGATACGGGTATTTCTCGTATCAAGGATAACATTAAGAAGGGAGTTGGTGGATGGTTCTCTATGGATGATCGTGGTGTTGTTTTCTTTGAGAATCGCTTGGTGGTTCCCAAGAATCAACATCTGCGACAATTGATTCTTAAGGAGGCGCATGAATCTCCTCTCACGATTCATCCCGGTAGTTCTAAGATGTATCAGGACCTACGCCAGAGGTTCTGGTGGACTAGGATGAAGAGAGAAATCGCTGAGTTCATTGCTAAATGTGACGTTTGTTGTCGCGTTAAGGCAGAGCATCAGAGACCTGCTGGCACCCTTCAGCCTTTAGCTATTCCTGAGTGGAAATGGGATAAAGTTGGTATGGACTTCATCACCGGCTTTCCCAGGACCAAGAAAGGGAATAACGCTATCTTCGTAGTCGTTGACCGTCTCTCCAAAGTGGCGCACTTCCTACCTGTTCGAGAGAGTATCACCGCTAGTCAGCTCGCTGA
>NC_041385.1:315171472-315180129 GCF_002162155.2 Triticum dicoccoides | reverse complement strand
GAGCCACGAACCTCCGGACGCCCTGTGTAGCCGCCATCGCCATCGTCTTCCTCCTCGGGCTCCGCCGTCCGCCGACGTCGATTCGCCGTCACCAGGTCTCCCCCGACCCCGCTGTGCTGCTCTGCGTGATCGCGGTGAGCTCCGCCGCCGTTCCCCTCTCTTCTCCCCCTCGTTTCCGCGCCGTAGCGCCGTTCCCCACCACGGCCGAAGCCTCTCGCCGCCGTCCATGTCGCCGCCGCCATCTCGGCCCGCCTCCGCCAAACCGAGCCTTCCATCGCGCTCCCAGTGCCACGAGGGTGCCGCCGAGCCCCTCAGGTGGCCTCCCCGTGCCCCGCAGCCCGTTCCCGCTCGAAGCCGAGCTCCGGCCGCCGCCGCGAGCTTTGCTCCGGCGAGCTCCGGCACCCCCGCAGCCCCCCACCAGCTCCCCTGGTTGCGGACGACGACGGGCTACGCCCCGGTGGTCTTCGCGCGACCAAACGCCGCTTGTAGCGCAAGTCCGGCGAGTCGCCGCCGCGCTATTGGTCGCCGCCGGCCAGAACTCCGGCGAGCTGACGTGGCTCTGTTAATTAGGCACTAATCCCCACCTACTGACGCTGACGAGTGGGCCCCAGGGCTTAGTCAAAGCTAATCAGCCCAGGTTTGACTCGGGGTTAACCCCAGTGTCACTGACGTGTGGACCCCACACGTCAGGTTTGACCCCAGCCAGCCGCCGTTGACCACTGACGTCGTGCTGACGTCATGCTGGCGCAATATATAATTTCTGGATTTAAATTAAATCAGGAAATTCCAGAAATTGTTTTAAACTTCAAAAATTCATATCAATTCAACCGTAGCTCAGATTAAAATAATTTATATATGAAAAATTATCAGAAAAATGCAATCTTTCCATCTGTACTAGCTTCATGCATGACAAACCAACTTATACATGCTGAATATGAGGAAACACATTATGGCATATATAGGAGCTTAATTTGGAGATGCATTTGAACCTTTGGTTCAAATGGACTTCAAACCAAATGGATACCAGTTGCATTAGCTCAAACAACATCACATCTTCATGCCATGTTCATGCATCATATTGTTGCATATGTTTGTGTATTGATTGCCGACACTGTTCCTTCTCGATAGGTCCTACTCCGGAGTCCGTTCCAGAGTGCCTGTCTATGAAGCAGTGCCTCCCTTGTTGATCTACCAGGCAAGAAAACCCCTTTGTTCATTCCGATAAAATCCTACTCTCTCACTCCTGCTCTCAGTTATTGCATTAGGACAACAGCGATTCATCTGCTACTTTGTGCTGCGGTAGTTGAACCCATTCCTCTGCATGACCTGTCATTGCCATAGTAAATAGTTGAAACCCACTAGCATGTGTAGGAGTTGATTGAAGCCACTGATGTGTTCCTACCATGCTATGCCTGCTATTGCTTAGAGTTGTGTCAGGTCTGATTCATTGGGAATGAATTGGGGTGTTACGATATGTTCTGGTGCTGAGAGTTAAGTGTGTGAACACGATTTGGTAAAGGTAGCGGTGAGAGGCCATGTAGGAGTACATGGTGGGTTGTCTCACTGGAACTGTCCTTAAGCACTGAGTTCTATGTATGCTGTCCAATGACTCAATACTACCACACATTGGGATCCTTAATTGACTCTCTCGACTTATTAACCAACTTGATCTCTGTCCAGGAGTCGCAACTAGTTTCTGGTGTTTGTAGGTAGTGTTAGTAGTCTACCAAGTGGCACCCGGCCAGGTGGGCTTGGGACAAACTAGGCACAAGTGGCACGGTGTACCAAGCGTAGATCCATCCGGCGAGGTGGGCTTGGGAACCCTGCACACATCGTTTGGGGCCGTGAGTGAAACCCCGGCCGGATCTCCTTGTGGATGGAACCCGAATAGGCGATAAACCTGGATTAGAGTCTTGTGTGGTTAGTCAGGTCGTGGCCGACACCCTCGCCAGGCTTCCGCTCGAAGGTTGCCGAGATACATGACGTGTACATGGCGGTAAGTGGCGAGAGCGTGTGTGAAGAAGTACACCCCTGCAGGGTTAACATGATCTATTCGAATAGCCGGGTCCGCGGTTATGGACTTCTTGGATGCTTACATGGTACATAGACAACTTGAAGTGGATACTCTAAAATGCTCAAGACAAGTGTGAGTGCTATGGATGGCCTTCTCGTAGGGAGACGGGGATGAATCCATAGTAGTGTTTTGTATGGTGATTAGTGGACTCGTGTACGTTGTCTCACCTCTAGAGTTTCTGGTAGTCGTAGAACAGGATAGCCACAGAGTCAAAGCTGGCTTGCTGCAACTAAACCCCACATTACCTCTTGATACAAATGCATGTATGATAGGATCTGATGTAAGTCTTGCTGAGTACTTTTGTACTCATGTTGCTTTATTTATGTTTTTGCAGCGGAGACTTCGGTCTTACTAGTGTTCTCATGGACTTCGACTAGTAGCTAGTACCTCAGCTACGATCTTGATCGGATGTTGTAGATAGTCAGGCTTTCAGCCTTTTTCATTTATAGATGTCTGTACTCAGACATGTAATGCTTCCGCTTGTTGCTTGTATGCTCTGTATGATGGGTCTTGTGACCCCTGTTTGCAATATTGCTATGTTGGCTCTTCGGAGCCTTTATCTATATGAGTTGTTGAGTTATGCTGTGATGCCATGTTGTACAGCACATACTTGCATGTTATGCGTACGTGTAATGTGTATTGCTATGTGTGGGATCTGACTATCTAGTTGTTTATCCTTAGTAGCCTCTCTTACCGGGAAATGTCTCCTAGTGCTTCCACTGAGCCCTGGTAGCTTGCTACTGCTCCAGAACACTTAGGCAGGCCGGCATGTGTCCTTCTTCGATCCTGTGTCTGTCCCTTCGGGGAAATGTCACGCGATGAATACCGGAGTCCTGCTAGCCCGCTACAGCCCGGTTCACCGGAGTCCTGTTAGCCCAGTGCTACAGCCTGGATTCACTCGTTGATGACCGACACGTTCGATGCTGGGTCATGGATGCCTGTCCCTGTAAGTTAGTGCCACTTTGGGTTTACGACTAGCCATGTCAGCCCGGGCTCTTTATCATATGGATGCTAGCGACACCATCATATACGTGTGCCAAAATGCGCAAACGGTCCCGGGCAAAGGTAAGGCGACACCCGTGGGGATACCGTGCGTGAGGCCGCAAAGTGATATGAGGTGTTACATGCTAGATCGATGTGGCATTGAGTCGGGGTCCTGACAGCGCTGGTATCAGATCCTGACTGCCTGTAGGATTACCAAGCCAAACCGGTCGAAGTTGAGTCTAGAAATGCTTTAGTTATGTAAGGGAATTGATTGTGGGTTGGAACGTAAGGCTCTTTTTACTCCTTTACCTCATGGCCTTCTGATCTGAGTCGTCCTATCTTTCCTACGGGGTTAAGGAACTAGGCTTTCTCTTCCGTTTATCAGGATCACGTGTTACTACTCCGTAGTCCCATAGGATTGGTTGATCAGAGTCATACCCTAGTTTTGAGTATTTCCGGTGTAGTCTGTTTAGTATGATCTCAGAACCTTGAGTAATGTTGATGAGTATGTTACCACCCCATTTTTCTAGTAGGTTGTCTCATTCTGAGCATTTTACTCCCGTTATGCTGCCGGATTTTCCTTAGGAGTTCGAGAGATACTAATTCCTTGTCCTACATTCTACAGTCCATAGTTGTTGCTGATTCCGTCCTTGATTCGTTTCTCAGGATGTCATCAGCTAAGCGAAGTTCCGTTGCTCGTAGCCAGAACCACGGAGATGGTAGGGATGAGGATCCTCCCGATCAGCCTTCGTTGGCAGAGTTCATGTTAGAGATGGAGAGGAACAAGCGTGAGTCTAATCGTTTGTTGGCACGTATCGAGGAGAACACCGCACATCAGTTCAAAGGATCTGTGACCATTCATGACTTTATCCGCTTGCACCCACCCACCTTTCATCATTCCATTGAGCCACTCGATGCAGATGACTGGCTCCGTAGCATCACCCATAAGCTGCGTTCCGCGAACGTAGCTGAAGATGACAAGGTCACTTATGCCACATATCACCTGGAAGGTCCTGCTAGCCTTTGGTGGCAGAACTATGAGGCTATGCTTCCAGCTGGCCAGACTCCCACCTGGAGGGATTTCGTTGAGGCTTTTCGCGAGCATCACATTCCTGAAGCCCTCATCGATCGCAAGAGAGAAGAGTTCTGTAGTTTCACCCAGGGTAAGATGGCTGTTGATGCCTATAGTAGAGAGTTTGAGAACCTCGCCCGTTATGCCACAGAAGAGGTGTCCACGGACGCCAAGAAGCAGGCTAGGTTTCGGAAGGGTCTCAACCCCAAGTTGCGTCGTGATCTCCACCTGCATCATTGTGATACATTCCAAGCTCTTGTGAACAAGGCCATTAATGCATAGATAGCTCAGCTCACTTACGAGGAGTCTCGTAAGCACACTCGTGATTTGGGATCTTCCTCCGGTTCTAGCTCTCAGAAGCGCCGGATTTGGGTTCCAAACTCCGCTCTTCCACCCAAATATGTACCGAGGCCATCTTATGTGGCACCTCATCAAGTTCAGCAGTATGCTCCACCCAGGCCTATTGGTGGACCGCCTTCTAATGCAGGTCCACATCCTACCTCCAAGATTTGTTACAAGTGCGGAGAGCCAGGCCACATTGCCCGTATTTGCACTCAGACCAGAGTTGCTCCACCCCAGCCCGAGAAGTCTATTGGCCATGGTAAGCCATCACGCAAGATGATCAGTGCCAAGTCAGCTCCCACTGAACATGGACGTGTGCATCACGTCTCAGCTAAAGCCGCTCATGATGATCCAGATGTCGTTCTTGGTACACTCCTTGTCAACTGTCATCCGGCATCGGTTTTGTTCGATACTGGAGCGTCTCATTCCTTCATTTCTGAAAGCTATGCCCGCTTGCACGACATGTCATTTTGTGATATGCCCTCCCCACTACTTATTCAAACTCCTGGATCCAAATGGCAAACTTCTAGGATAAGTTATGGCAATGAAATCCTTGTTGACAGACTTGTATTCCTTGCTTCCTTGATAACTCTCAAGTCTTCGGATATTAACATCATCTTGGGTATGGACTGGATGACAGCTCATCATGCCAAGATTGATTGTTTCACCAGGTCTGTTCAGCTCACACACCCATCTGGCAAGATAGTCACTGTCTCCACTAGAGTTGCAAAGCGTCAGCTCTATTCCCTTAATGCCAGCCCTCTTCCAGACCTTGAAGATATCCCGGTAGTCCGTGACTTTCCGGATGTCTTTCCAGAGGAACTGCCAGGTGTTCCGCCTGACAGAGATGTAGAGTTCGTCATAGATCTTATCCCAGGAACAGCTCCAATCTCTAGGAGACCCTACAAGATGGCACCCTTAGAACTAGCCGAGCTTAAGAAACAACTTGATGAGTCCTTGCAAAAGGGTTTCATCCATCCTAGTTCTTCTCCTTGGGCTTGCCCGGTTCTCTTCGTCAAGAAGAAGGATGGTACGGACCGGATGGTTGTAGATTATCACCCCGTTAATTTGGTTACGATAAAGAACAAGTATCCGCTCCCCAGGATCAACGATTTGTATGATCAGCTCGCTGGATCCTCATTCTTCTCCAAGATGGATTTGAGGTTAGGATACCACCAAATTAAGATCAGGAACGGGGACATTTCCAAGACAGCTTTTGTCACTCGTTATGGCCAGAACGAGTACACCATCATGTCCTTTGGCCTAACCAACGCCCCAGCCACATTCTCCCGTTTGATGAACTCGATCTTCATGGAGTACTTAGATAAGTTCGTCGTGGTTTACCTCGATGATATTCTTATTTACTCGAAGAACGAGGAAGAGCATGCCGAACATCTTAGACTTGTGTTAGAAAAACTCAGAGAGCACCGCCTTTATGCCAAGTTCTCCAAGTGTGAATTTTGGTTGCCAGAAGTGACCTACCTAGGCCACGTAATCTCTGGTAAGGGCATTGCTGTCAATCCCGAGAGAGTTCAGGCTGTTCTCGATTGGACTCCACCTGAGACCGTTAAACAAGTTAGGAGTTTCCTTGGTCTAGCCAGCTATTGTCGCCGCTTTGTTGAAAACTTCTCCAAAGTAGCCAAACCCCTCACGGAACTTCTCAAGAAAGATAAAAAGTTTGAGTGGTCCCCACAGTGTGAACACAGTTTTCAGGAACTGAAAAGGCGCCTGACCTCTGCTCCCATACTTGTGCCACCGGATTTCACTAAAGACTTTATTATCTACTGCGACGCCTCACGACAGGGACTAGGCTGCATTCTTATGCAGGATCATCATGTGATTGCCTATGCGTCTCGACAGTTGCATCCACATGAGGATAATTATCCTACACATGATCTAGAGCTTGCAGCCGTAGTCTATGCACTCAAGACCTGGCGGCATTACCTCCTTGGTAAACGTTGCGAGATCTACACCGATCACCAGAGTCTCAAGTATATCTTCACCCAACCGGATCTGAACCTTAGGCAAAGACGTTGGTTGGAGTTGATCACAGATTATGATCTAGGGATTACCTACACCCCAGGCAAAGCCAATGTCATGGCTGATGCTCTAAGCCGTAAATCCTATTGCAATAATCTCATGTTGCAGCAAGGCCAACCACTTCTCCATGAGGAATTCTGTAAGCTTAATCTTCACATAGCTCCTCGCGGATTTCTTTCTACCTTGGTGGCGAAACCTACTCTTGAGGATCAGATCATAACTAGCCAGCAATATGATACGGGTATTTCTCGTATCAAGGATAACATTAAGAAGGGAGTTGGTGGATGGTTCTCTATGGATGATCGTGGTGTTGTTTTCTTTGAGAATCGCTTGGTGGTTCCCAAGAATCAACATCTGCGACAATTGATTCTTAAGGAGGCGCATGAATCTCCTCTCACGATTCATCCCGGTAGTTCTAAGATGTATCAGGACCTACGCCAGAGGTTCTGGTGGACTAGGATGAAGAGAGAAATCGCTGAGTTCATTGCTAAATGTGACGTTTGTTGTCGCGTTAAGGCAGAGCATCAGAGACCTGCTGGCACCCTTCAGCCTTTAGCTATTCCTGAGTGGAAATGGGATAAAGTTGGTATGGACTTCATCACCGGCTTTCCCAGGACCAAGAAAGGGAATAACGCTATCTTCGTAGTCGTTGACCGTCTCTCCAAAGTGGCGCACTTCCTACCTGTTCGAGAGAGTATCACCGCTAGTCAGCTCGCTGAGTTATATATTTCTCGAATAGTGTCACTTCATGGTGTTCCACTAGAGATCAATTCAGACCGTGGCAGTCTTTTCACTTCTCATTTCTGGGAGAGTTTCCAAACTGCCATGGGAACCCATCTTTCCTTCAGTACCGCTTTCCACCCTCAGTCGAGTGGTCAGGTGGAACGGGTCAATCAAATTCTCGAAGACATGCTTAGAGCTTGCGTTATCTCATTCGGTATGGATTGGGAGAAATGTCTTCCTTTTGCCGAGTTTGCTTACAACAATAGCTATCAATCCAGCCTCAAGAAAGCTCCTTTTGAGGTTCTCTATGGACGAAGATGTCGAACACCTTTGAACTGGTCAGAAACCGGTGAAAGACAATTCTTTGGACCGGATATGATCCAGGAGGCAGAAGAGCAAGTTCGCATCATTCGTGAGATTTTGAAAACAGCCCAGTCTCGTCAAAAAAGCCAGTACGATCGTCATCATAAGGATATGACTTAAGAAATTGGCGACCAAGCTTACCTTCGGGTTACTCCTTTGAAGGGTACCCATCGTTTCGGTATCAAGGGCAAGTTGGCTCCTCGTTACATTGGTCCTTTTCGCATTCTCGCTAAACGAGGAGAGGTTGCCTACCAATTGGAACTACCCCCACATCTTTCTCGAGTTCATGATGTCTTCCACGTCTCTCAACTCAGGCGTTGCTTCTCGGATCCCATCCGCGGAGTGGACCACGAAACGCTTGATCTCCAAGATAACCTCACATACCGAGAGTACCCGGTTCGCATTCTTGATCAAGCAGAGCGTGTCACTCGACGTCAGAACATCAAGTTTCTCAAAGTTCAGTGGTCTCATCATTCCGAGAGAGAAGCTACTTGGGAACGAGAAGATCGTCTTCGACTGGAGTACCCCACTTTCTTTCCGTCGACCCCTGAATCTCGGGACGAGATTCTCTCAAGTGGGGGCGAGTTGTCACATCCCTAGTCTGGTATGACTTAGACTAGCTAGCCATTTGTGCATCATATTTAAATTTCATTTAAATTTGAAATGAGGATTGGTGGAACCCTCAGAATCATTTTTGAAAATGACCCAAATAAAAATTTCTCCAAAAGGGTCCAAGAAAATGCTCATGTTGCCCTCTGAAAATATTGGGCAGAGATAAAAATCAAAACAATATTTTTAGGAGCTCATGGATATTTATTTTGGGCATTTGGAATTAAGGCATAAATATTTGCATTGGAAATATATTAGTTATATATATTAATATATGTCCAAAAATTATGCCATTTATAAAGGAGCTCTGGAATAATATATCTAGCTCCTGCAAAAATTGGCATAAGGTGATAAAATGATTTAATATTTTAATTAAATCAAAACAAATGTCAGAAATTAGAAAACAAAAAAATAAAAGAAGGAGGGGCTTACCTGGGGCTCCCCCCCCCC
>NC_041385.1:315089904-315171336 GCF_002162155.2 Triticum dicoccoides | reverse complement strand
CCCCCCCCCCTGAGCAGGCCAGCCGCAGCAGGCCGGCCCAGCCAGCAGGCGGCCCAGCCCACCTGGCCCCCCTCCTCTGTCGTCTTCCTCCCCGACAGGGGGACGGCGCGTGCCCGACGCGCGCGCACCGCCGCGCCGCGCCACCTCCTCCCTCCCTGCCTGCCTGTCCTCCCCTCGTCGCTCTGGATGGACCGGACGACGCCACGCGACGCCCCGCATCTCTCTCCCACTCTCTCATTCCTCCCCCTCCCCTAGTTCTCTCTCTCCCGACCGCCCGAACGCGCCCGTCGCCGCCGCTCGCCGTTGCCGTGGCCACCGGCCTCCCCTCGCCTCCCCGACACGCTTCCGAGCTCCGCCACAACCCCCTCCACCTCCTCGTCGAGCCACGAACCTCCGGACGCCCTGTGTAGCCGCCATCGCCATCGTCTTCCTCCTCGGGCTCCACCGTCCGCCGACGTCGATTCGCCGTCACCAGGTCTCCCCCGACCCCGCTGTGCTGCTCTGCGTGATCGCGGTGAGCTCCGCCGCCGTTCCCCTCTCTTCTCCCCCTCGTTTCCGCGCCGTAGCACCGTTCCCCACCACGGCCGAAGCCTCTCGCCGCCGTCCATGTCGCCGCCGCCATCTCGGCCCGCCTCCGCCAAACCGAGCCTTCCATCGCGCTCCCAGTGCCACGAGGGTGCCGCCGAGCCCCTCAGGTGGCCTCCCCGTGCCCCGCAGCCCGTTCCCGCTCGAAGCCGAGCTCCGGCCGCCGCCGCGAGCTTTGCTCCGGCGAGCTCCGGCGCCCCCGCAGCCCCCCACCAGCTCCCCTGGTTGCGGACGACGACGGGCTACGCCCCGGTGGTCTTCGCGCGACCAAACGCCGCTTGTAGCGCAAGTCCGGCGAGTCGCCGCCGCGCTATTGGTCGCCGCCGGCCAGAACTCCGGCGAGCCGACGTGGCTCTGTTAATTAGGCACTAATCCCCACCTACTGACGCTGACGAGTGGGCCCCAGGGCTTAGTCAAAGCTAATCAGCCTAGGTTTGACTCGGGGTTAACCCCAGTGTCACTGACGTGTGGACCCCACACGTCAGGTTTGACCCCAGCCAGCCGCCGTTGACCACTGACGTCGTGCTGACGTCATGCTGGCGCAATATATGATTTCTGGATTTAAATTAAATCAGGAAATTCCAGAAATTGTTTTAAACTTCAAAAATTCATATCAATTCAACCGTAGCTCAGATTAAAATAATTTATATATGAAAAATTATCAGAAAAATGCAATCTTTCCATCTGTACTAGCTTCATGCATGACAAACCAACTTATACATGCTGAATATGAGGAAACACATTATGGCATATATAGGAGCTTAATTTGGAGATGCATTTGAACCTTTGGTTCAAATGGACTTCAAACCAAATGGATACCAGTTGCATTAGCTCAAACAACATCACATCTTCATGCCATGTTCATGCATCATATTGTTGCATATGTTTGTGTATTGATTGCCGACACTGTTCCTTCTCGATAGGTCCTACTCCGGAGTCCGTTCCAGAGTGCCTGTCTATGAAGCAGTGCCTCCCTTGTTGATCTACCAGGCAAGAAAACCCCTTTGTTCATTCCGATAAAATCCTACTCTCTCACTCCTGCTCTCAGTTATTGCATTAGGACAACAGCGATTCATCTGCTACTTTGTGCTGCGGTAGTTGAACCCATTCCTCTGCATGACCTGTCATTGCCACAGTAAATAGTTGAAACCCACTAGCATGTGTAGGAGTTGATTGAAGCCACTGATGTGTTCCTACCATGCTATGCCTGCTATTGCTTAGAGTTGTGTCAGGTCTGATTCATTGGGAATGAATTGGAGTGTTACGATATGTTCTGGTGCTGAGAGTTAAGTGTGTGAACACGATTTGGTAAAGGTAGCGGTGAGAGGCCATGTAGGAGTACATGGTGGGTTGTCTCACTGGAACCGTCCTTAAGCACTGAGTTCTATGTATGCTGTCCAATGACTCAATACTACCACACATTGGGATCCTTAATTGACTCTCTCGACTTATTAACCAACTTGATCTCTGTCCAGGAGTCGCAACTAGTTTCTGGTGTTTGTAGGTAGTGTTAGTAGTCTACCAAGTGGCACCCGGCCAGGTGGGCTTGGGACAAACTAGGCACAAGTGGCACGGTGTACCAAGCGTAGATCCATCCGGCGAGGTGGGCTTGGGAACCCTGCACACATCGTTTGGGGCCGTGAGTGAAACCCCGGCCGGATCTCCTTGCGGATGGAACCCGAATAGGCGATAAACCTGGATTAGAGTCTTGTGTGGTTAGTCAGGTCGTGGCCGACACCCTCGCCAGGCTTCCGCTCGAAGGTTGCCGAGATACATGACGTGTACATGGCGGTAAGTGGCGAGAGCGTGTGTGAAGAAGTACACCCCTGCAGGGTTAACATGATCTATTCGAATAGCCGGGTCCGCGGTTATGGACTTCTTGGATGCTTACATGGTACATAGACAACTTGAAGTGGATACTCTAAAATGCTCAAGACAAGTGTGAGTGCTATGGATGGCCTTCTCGTAGGGAGACGGGGATGAATCCATAGTAGTGTTTTGTATGGTGATTAGTGGACTCGTGTACGTTGTCTCACCTCCAGAGTTTCTGGTAGTCGTAGAACAGGATAGCCACAGAGTCAAAGCTGGCTTGCTGCAACTAAACCCCACATTACCTCTTGATACAAATGCATGTATGATAGGATCTGATGTAAGTCTTGCTGAGTACTTTTGTACTCATGTTGCTTTATTTATGTTTTTGCAGCGGAGACTTCGGTCTTACTAGTGTTCTCATGGACTTCGACTAGTAGCTAGTACCTCAGCTACGATCTTGATCGGATGTTGTAGATAGTCAGGCTTTCAGCCTTTTTCATTTATAGATGTCTGTACTCAGACATGTAATGCTTCCGCTTGTTGCTTGTATGCTCTGTATGATGGGTCTTGTGACCCCTGTTTGCAATATTGCTATGTTGGCTCTTCGGAGCCTTTATCTATATGAGTTGTTGAGTTATGCTGTGATGCCATGTTGTACAGCACATACTTGCATGTTATGCGTACGTGTAATGTGTATTGCTATGTGTGGGATCTGACTATCTAGTTGTTTATCCTTAGTAGCCTCTCTTACCGGGAAATGTCTCCTAGTGCTTCCACTGAGCCCTGGTAGCTTGCTACTGCTCCGGAACACTTAGGCAGGCCGGCATGTGTCCTTCTTCGATCCTGTGTCTGTCCCTTCGGGGAAATGTCACGCGATGAATACCGGAGTCCTGCTAGCCCGCTACAGCCCGGTTCACCGGAGTCCTGTTAGCCCAGTGCTACAGCCTGGATTCACTCGTTGATGACCGACACGTTCAATGCTGGGTCATGGATGCCTGTCCCTGTAAGTTAGTGCCACTTTGGGTTTACGACTAGCCATGTCAGCCCGGGCTCTTTATCATATGGATGCTAGCGACACGATCATATACGTGTGCCAAAATGCGCAAACGGTCCCGGGCAAAGGTAAGGCGACACCCGTGGGGATACCGTGCGTGAGGCCGCAAAGTGATATGAGGTGTTACATGCTAGATCGATGTGGCATTGAGTCGGGGTCCTGACACGGAGGAGAGTCTGTCACATCCGTGACCCCACTATCTATCTTAGGGGTGTGGCTCTGGGATGCATGCGGTGGAGGTGGAAACAGAATAACCGCATTGCGTCCTGTCAAAAACCTAGCGCGCAGCAATGCAGTAGCGCAAGGCCGAGCAGGGGGGAGGGGGTCGGGACCCCCCTCCCCTCCCCCTGTGAGGCCGAGATAGGAATGAGCCGGAGCAGGCGTCGACGCAGCGTGCCGCGTCATCGCATGCAAAGGCGAGTCCGTCACATCCGTGACCCCCCTTCCCTCTCCCTGCGAGGCCGAGACAGGAATGAGCCGGAGCAGGCGACGACACGGCGTGCCGCATCGTCGCATACGGAGGCGAGACTGTCATATCCGTGACCCTACTATCTATCTTAGGGTTTTAGTGTTTAGTTTATAAGTTGTGTATTTTACTTTGTTATATGGACTTCATATGTTTCTGTATTTCAACTTCTTATGTTTGTTTATTAGTGTTTATTTATTCATTTGTCTTACTTCACTTGATAGTGTACTTGAACTTCTATTATTTATTTTTACATTTTGAACTTCTATATTTTTTTCTAAGTTGTGTATTTTAGTTATATATGGACTTTGTCTGTTTTTATATTTGAACTTCTTTTTATTTTTTCTTACTATTTATTTATTCATATGCTTTGACTTCCCTGATTAGTGTACTTGAACTTCTATTCTTTATTTTGTGAACTTCTTTCTCTTGTTTATGTAGGTGCATATTTGTGTGTGTATTTTTATTCCCTTGGTAGTGTATTTGCCATCAATTTTTGGTCTTAAGGATACCAGCAGTTTTGTTGTGTGATCTTATCAATTTATAATAGATGCATTCAAATGGTGCATTCATTTATCAAAAGGGCATTTACTTTTTTAGTTGTTGGGGGAGGGGTAAAACTGTAATTAATCCAGCACTCCACAGCCCACTATAGGGAGGCATTAGGTGCCCGACTCCCTCGCCACCACCTATTAGAAATCCCCTCCCCCTGTCGCTCACTCTCTTCTCCCTCTCTGATGCTCTGCTGCTCTCGTCTCCTCCAACCTCCCCAGAGTTCTCCGCCACCGTCCCCTATGCTCGTTTGTGAAGTAACCGCCTTGTGCCACGCTCCTATTTCTCCCCCGCGCCCTGCTCTTTGTCGCCCAGTCCGCGCTCTTCTCCTCTGAAGTGAAGCCGCAACTGCCTGCACGATTCCAAACTGCACGTGGCGTCGTGGGGGTGGAAGAACCTTCGCTGATTCGTGCGTGCGGGGGTCGTTTGGAGAGGTACAAATGCTCCCCCCTAATGCTTGCTCTTAGTTTCACCAGATCTGCCGAGGGCTGTCTATTTCTTCTGTGTGCTCTCGCATCCGCCTCCTACCCCTTCTTCTGATGGTTGGGTGGGAGATTAGGTAGGATTCTTGTGTGTGTGGTGGGTGAATTCCATTCTCCCGTGGTGAGATTTGTCTGTTAGATACTTGTGTGTGCTATTTCTCCCTTCAGACTTGTGTGGATTTATTTCCCCTTTTGTGATTTCAGCAGTCAGATGCATGTAAGAGAGGGTGTGGTGTTATGGTTGATGATGGATCTGATGTATCTAATTGCATTAGTGCTCTTCATTTCGAAGTCTAGATTGTGTCTATCACAGGCTAGTTAGTTTATGGATACTTTTGTTGTTGTGCTTGCCTAGTTGTACTATTGTTCATGTTTTCATACTTGTTGGTATGTTCTAGTTGTTTCATCCTAGAGTTTCATTTAGTTTCTTTTTGTATTTCTTTTATGATTTTCTACTTGCTAACTATATGCAATCTATCCCCTGTTTTTAGTAGGTTGTTCTAGGGTTTGGAGTTCCATTCATCAAGGGGTTCTGTTGTCATGACTTCAAAACCTTCTCTAGGTATTTTAATGTAGTTGGATCTTGTATTTTAAGTAGCAGTTTCTTATATATGTCTGCCCATATCTTCACTTAGTTGTCTTGTTGGACTGCCCTTTCTTAATAGTGTGAACTTCTAACAAAGGTCATGTGCATGCATTTTACCCTTAGTTTAAGTTAGTAGAGTGTTGCTTAGTTTTTCTTTGATGAATTGCTGGTGAACTATGTCACCAAGTGTTGTTGGACTTCCCAAATGTTTCATATTTATAGTGTATATCTTTGTTTTTTCTCTTTTTTTTGATCATTTTCATGGTATTGATATTTAGTTTGCCTGTGAAATAGTATTTCTTCTCATGCTACATCTTTTATATGTGGTACTTGCTTGGGTCACATAGTTGAACTTCTGGTTTTAATTATTGTTTGTTTATAATGAAATTTGGTTGAACTTCTGCTCTGCATATTTGTTTTACTGCTTTGTTATATATTGTTGAACTTTTGGACATTCATCTTATATGTAGTACCCCCTCTGGTGTAGATTGTTCTATATTTAGTATGTAAATTGTAAATTGTTCATTGTGTTTACTTCTTTGTTAGGTATTGTTAAACTTCTGGGTATTGGATATTGATACAAAAGTAGAACTCCTTCGGTGTAGGATTGCGATTAGAACTCAACTTCCTTTTTACTTGCATTTTTTGTAGTTGATGATGAATTGAATAGTTCTGAAAAAATGCCTGTGATCAAGATGGAGCTTCAGAAGTTATACTGATGCTCCAATATCTGATGCGGCTAAATCACCTATTGTTCCTTTGACTTTGATTGTTGAGGTTGCTTCGAGCCTTGAGAATAATTGAAGCCTCGAGGAACTTGCTTCTGTAGCTCTTGCTTCACCTAGTATGTGCAACTCCTTTTCTTTTTATTTTAAATTCTCGAGGCATGTTTTTTAACTTGTTCCTATCATGTGTTTTTGTTTTTTGTTTCTGACTATTTTTCTTTTTTGCTATGCCTTTTGTGTTCTTTGCAGATGTATCCACAGAAGAGCAAGATGTGAACACCATCAACGATATTCTATCTGAGATGGGTCTATCAAAAAACACTATTGCTGCCAAGTAGGGGGCTCCGTTATTTGAAGGTTGTGATTCCGTTCAGGATCCTTTGTGCTCTGTTCAGATGTCAGAGACGCAGTCGTAGTCTGTTGATGGCACTGAACCTGCCACGCAACCTGAGGATGTGCCTCTTCAGCTTCTTCCGGAGGACCAACGCAAGAGGAAGAAGCAAGAAGATTTTGACAAGAAGATGGCGGCCCACCTTCAGAAAGGTTCTAATGTTCCTGAATCTGTTGATGCTGAGCTCACAGGTGGGCATTGCTCTGTTGCTAAGGAAGACGTGTCGTGTGGCACTGATGGCATGGTTGTCCCTGTGAAGAAGAAAATCAAGAAGACCGCTGCCAGGAAGAATTTAGTTGGTGAACTTACTCCTCGGAGGAGCCCACATGTTTCAAGGGCTGCAGTACTTGCTGAAAAGGAAGGGCTAGCCCTCAGTGGTACGCCATGCCGTTGTCCTCGTGTGCTTGCCACTACGGCGCCTGCACCTTCTCCGCTTGGTGCTGGTGCATCTGGTAAGGGGAAGAAATGCGGCGTTAAGCGCAAGGTTGCACCTGCAAAGGTCAACAAGGGTCTGAAGAAGCGTTCTCGTGTTAATCCAGAGGACAAGGATGATGTTGATTTCAACGCTGATGATGAGGATGACGATGATGATGATGATGCCGCTAATCAGCTATGAATCTCTCATGTTTACTACTTTTGAGAGCATTTGTAGATTTGTTGTAGTTTTCGTGTTTGTAGCACTGCATTGGCGTGCATAGCTGACCTTCTGCTTCATATAGACGAATAAATTAGCTGAACTGCTTGGCTTATATGGTATTACTGCCTTTGTGTACATAGGTGAACTTCTGGATATATACATAAGAAATTAGCTTAACTTGTTGTTGTACATGTTTTATTGCTACCTTGGTGTATATGGTTGAACTTCTGCTATGTGAATTTCTAACATTTTGAAAGCATGTTAACTTCTAGTCATACATGGTTGTACTGCCTATGTAGGCATAGTTGGACTTCTGAAATGTACTTCGTATGTAGGCATTAGTGGAATTTTGGTGTAGTTTGTGTATCTCATTGTTCTGCCTTTTTTCCTTGTAATTGTATTTTTTCAGTATCAGCTTGTGGAGCGGCCTGAGAGGAGGATGAGAGGAGGCAAAGCGCCCGAAGAAGGTGACGAAGGAGGAGATGAGGTGAAACATTTTAACAAGACAGTTCGCTGCTCACTGAAAGAGGTCAAGACATGTGCGAAAATGCTACAACTTAGGCACAAGACGAGGGTTATCAAGGCCGGTTTTGGTTGTGTGTTTAAGTTGATGGTTGATTCCAACATTTCTAGTCCTTTGATGGGCCACATCTACATGAGGATTGACCCTACAACCATGATTCTGGAAATGGGTGAGGCGAACAAGGTTCTGCATGTTACAAGTGATGCTATTCACCATCTTTTTGGATTCCCTCAAGGTGATCGTACCGCTCCTAGGCCCTCGAATGATGGGTTTGATGATGCTGTCATGAGGCTGAAGGCCAAACTTGGCTACGCTAGGAGTGACGACATCAAGACAAAGGATCTGCGGAATATCATCGGGAAACTTGTGAAGGATGAGACGAATGATGATCTGGCTCTACAGGTGTTTTAGTTGATTCTTTTCATGAAGGTGGTTATTCCTGGTATGTCTATAGGAGTGTCCAGGGAGGCAGCAATGGCTAAGAACCGTGTGAGTGCTGCAAGTGGTGAAAGTACGTTATATCAACTAGAGGAGGGTGAATAGGCAATTTTTATGAATTCTTCACTAAGGAGATTGAGAAAGTCTTCAGTCAATGTCTTCAAACAGATATGAACAGGCACACAACAACTGAAATGAGGAAATGAAAGAGTTGAGGAAATAGAACCAGTAAGCTTGGTGAAGACAATGATTTTGTAGACCAGTTCCAACTGATGTCTCAGGTGTACGTTTGGTTGGAGCGGCTAGGTATTTAAACCTGAGGACACACAGTCCCGGACACACAGTCCTTACCGTATTCTCCTTGAGCTAAGGTCACACAGACCTTGCCCAATCACTCGTGGTAAGTCTTCAGGTGACTTCCAAACCTTCACAGACTCGGTCACTCGGCGATCCAAATTTCCTCTTGGATGCTCTAGACCATGACGCCTAACCGTCTGGAAGAAGCACAGTCTTCAAAGGTAACAAGCGTCAAATCCACGCAGGATCAATCTCTTCAGTGATGCTCAGTCACTTTGGGTTTGTAGATGTGTTGGGTTTGGGTTTTCTTCACTTGATGATTTTCGCTCAAAGTCCTCGGAGGATGGGATGCTCTCAAATGACAAGTGTCAGTTTCTCTCGGAGCAGCCAACCAGCTAGTGGTTGAAGGGGGCGGCTATTTATAGCCTAGGGAGCAGCTCGACATGATAAGACATAAATGCCCTTCAATGATATGACCGTTAGGTGGGTAGATATTTTGGGACAGCTAGCGCATAGCACAGCAATGGTCGGAAATTTGACTCTCAAATTCCTCAGGGCTATCATGTTCCTCACTGTGTAGGCAATCCGCACTGGTGAATTCCTAACTCCTCAGTCAGAACAAATTCCTCAGAGACCAGAAGAACTTCGTCTCTGTCACTGAAGAATATGACTGAACTGTATGAGATTTCCAATGGCTTCACTCGAACGTATTGGTAGGTGTAGGATTTTGAGTTGAGCATCACATGGAAATTTTTTCTTAGTATTTCCTTGAGCCCCTTTAACAGTACGGTGTTTCCTATGACTCAAGAAAGAGAAAATGAAACTACGAAAACAAAAGTCTTCACGCTTCATATTCCTCGAATGAATTCCAAGTCTTCAAGGTCACACCAATTTCTTCACTTTCAAAGTCTTCAGAAAGTCTTCAGAAATCCAAAGTCTTCAGTCGAAGAACTTCATTTTTAGGGGTCGACTTTCTCTGTAATTATCAAACTCCTCATAGACTTATTAACCTGTATACACTCACAAACGCATCAGTCCCTTAACCTATAAGTCTTCCATACACCAAAATCACTAAGGAGCACTAGATGCACTTACAGGTGGCATGTCTTCCGAGGGTTTGTTTGATGCTCCCAATCTTTCCCTGGTTAGGATTGACGATCTCTTGAAACTGTTTGTGGGGAGATGGCCCGTGTTCCGACAACTGTTGAGCGTCTTAGTCGCGTTGATGGAATTCTTCCTCCCGGCCACGGTTTTGATGCTGAGTCTTTGAAGGAGGTTTTGTCAATTGAAGCTAGATTTCTTGCTGAGCTTCATTAGAGCGGTTCCCACCTCCGGACTAGCTTTGGGCTATTCAAGGAAATGCAGGATGTTCATTGCAAGCCTTTCAAAGATGAGGCAAGTGTTGTTGTGAGTCAGATTCGGAGGCAAGATCCTGTTCCTTTGGGTCGTGAAGGAGGCCACGTGGAGCATACCGAAGAGGTTTGTTTATGTTGGCTTTTTTTATTTCTGTGCATTAATGTTCATTGTTAGCTTTCAGTTATTACTGTTTGTAGTCATAGGTGGCCCTTATTGATTTCATGTGTCCTAAACTTTTTCTTTTTAGTGCTAATGTTTCCTATGTGACCTTCTCTGTTTACAGTACTTGAACTTCAGGGGCTACAGCACCTGAACTTCTGTCATTTCCATAACTGGCCCTTTTTGTTCCCTTTTGTATTGGAGTAGTTTGCTATCTAACCTTCTATGTTTACTGTATTTGGACTTCCACTATGTGTCAGTTGTCATAGCTGACCTTCTTTTATTATGTAATGTGAACTTCTGCTGATTAGGCATTTGTGTTCTACATGATTTTTTTGTAGGATGTTGATGATGGTGCTAGGGTTGAGGAGGATGTTTTACCTGAAAGCGCAACTGCTCCTGTGAATGAACTTGTTCCCGCGAGTGATGTATTAGTTGATGAGGTTCATGGCAGCGAAAATAAAGTACCATTTTTCTTGTCCATTTGACTCATTTTTTATTTTACTTGTTTATGCATTTTATCAATATGTGCCCATTTGTAATGACTTCCTGTTCTTTGCTGCAGAATGATGATGCTAGTGTTCCACCAGAGAAGGTTGCAGACAAGACTGTGTCAGGCACCGGCTGCTCTGACAGGGTGGAGCCAACTGAACCTCAGTCGTCCATTGGCGGTGTGGTTTCTGATGCTGAGCAGGGCAAGACAGCTGGAGATATCATTTTGGAGAAAGATCTCATGAAGGCTGCTGTTGAGACTGGTGGTAGTGCTGCTGCAGGCCCGGAGAAGTCTCCTACAGCAGAGCCATCAGTTGTTGTTGATGTTGGTTCTCCAACTCTTCCTAGTGCAGCACAACCAACAGTTTTTGTTGTTTCAGATTCTCCAGCTACTCCGACTACTACTGGTGTCCTTGCCGACGATGCTGCAATGTCTACTGGAGATAATGATGAAGAGACTGAAAGCGATAGCGTGGGAGAGGAGGTTGATCATTCCAGTGCTGCGACTGGAATAGCCAAGAATCCATAAAGAGAGGAGCATTCTCTCTCTTCTTTCCCCATCCCCATCCCTTTTGTTTTTGGTTTTGGTCCATGATATCCCTGTGAACTGCCTGTGTGGTGCAAGTTGAACTTCTGGTTTGTGCTTTGTCAGGTGGTTTGTAAATAAAGTTAAGTGAACTTGTTTCTCTGTGGGGGAAGGTCTGTAATGCATGGGTTGTGATGTTTATAATCATGTGGTTTTATCTTTTCTGGTGTAGGAGCTGAGATGTGCTTGTGTTTGAATGGTGTGCTCGAATCTTGCTCTTAATTTCTATTTCTTTTGCTGAGCAGATAGTGAACTTGCTGTCGTCCGAAAGAAGGTTGATGACTTTTATTTCAGCGTTACTAGGCTTAAGAATGATCGTTCTAAGAGGTGAGTGCAGCTGGTCAGAATTTACGTCCATCTACCACTATGAACTGCCTGTTGTTTCATACCTAAACTTCTTTACTCTATGTTGCTCAACTTCTATTTTCTTCTCTGCTGCTGAACATCTAGTCTTTTTTGTACTGCCTATTGTGATCTAGCTAAACTTCTATGCTTATATGTGTGATGATCTTCTTGAGTTCTTGATGTTGAACTTCTTTTACTTTCTATTGCTTGTTTTAGATCAAAGATTATGTTCCAAAATAATGAGTGTGAAGCTACTATTGAAGATGTTGCAATATCTTTTTCTGCTCGCGGAATGCTTCAATCTAATGTAGCTGAGATTGCACTGTATTGTATACATGCGAAATACCAGGGATCAGATAAACTCATTCTGTCGTATTGGGTTTGTGTAAGTCAACCCTATAGTGATTTATTTTCTATTTTGTTCCTTACCATTTTAGTTAAAACTTGTTTATCTCATTTGTATTTTCATATGTTGTTGTTATCTGCATTATTTTAGGACAAGATTTTCAGAGGTCAATTTGATTCCTGTGTGAGGAAGTGCTTCTTGGCGACTGGTCCAGATAGCATGGATGCACACGATTCTGTAAGCAATATCTTGTTCTTTGTCTTTGTGTTAGTTTGCACTGCGATCCACTCTATTTATTTTGTTTGTACCGTTTGATATTATATTTCAGTTTTTAATGATTTGTGTGTTTCTATTGCTTCAGGTTGTTTTCCCCACTTTTGACCCACCTGAAATGCCTTCTCACTTGGGTGGTGTTGGTCATTGGGTTTCGATATTTCTTGACCTGGAGAGTTCAAGGTTCTAGCTTCTTGACTCCTACTATGGACCAAACAATGAACGTGCGGTACGCCTGTTTCGGCGAATGACTGATAACATCAAGAAGCTTTGGAACGATGCCAGTCACGACAAGGAGAAACCCTTCAGTCCTCTTTCTATTGAAAATTTCCCTTTGGATTGGATTGATGTGCACCAACAGCAAAACAAGTATGTGTTTGACTTTTCTCTCCATCACTTCTGCTTTAACTGTAGTTGTATGTAAGCTGCAACGTCTTTTATTCTTTTGGCTTTCTTTTGTTTTAACACTGTTATTTTTTGTTTGTTGATAGTATCGATTCTGGATTCTTCATGCTTACTAATGTT
The DNA here is from genome assembly GCF_002162155.2 of Triticum dicoccoides. NCBI lineage: Eukaryota > Viridiplantae > Streptophyta > Magnoliopsida > Poales > Poaceae > Triticum > Triticum dicoccoides. Next base: position 315,158,706 of record NC_041385.1, on the reverse strand, counting down.
AATTTGTTTCATGAAGGGGTTCTTGCAAACTATTCCCATCATAATATCACGGATATCAGAAAGACGTGGTTGTACTCAATTGCTTCTTCTAACCTATTTGAAACAGACTTCCAAGGTTTGTTTGGCTACTATACATGTAAGCCTTGACACTTGGACTGCTTGCCTGTACTTCATCTTTTATTCTACATGAACTTCATTTTCATCTTTTTTATTTTGCTTGTGTATTTTGTTTCAGTATTTTTTTCCTTTCATTGCTTACTTGGACAGGAGCATTTCTTCTACTTGAACTTTAGAGATGATACCTTTTTATGCTTTTGTTAGCTGTAGTTGAATGTTTTCCAATTCATCAGTTTATCTTGAACTATGCCTTGGGTTGTGCCTGAACTTCATTTAGTTTTTAAATGCAACACATTTTTTTAGGTCAGCTTTACTAGTAACCATGTCATCTATATTAGTTGGACTGTACATTGTGTTGTACCTGAACTTTAGTTATATTTAATGGTCTTTTTTGTGTTCCTTTTGTTTGACAGTGGAGCCGTTGGACTTGACCGATTACCACTACTCATTCCTCCGGGACGGGAATACTAGCCTAGGGAGGAATCGATGAGTACAACTCCGAGAGAAGATGATAGAGCTCAAACCCTTATTCCTTCCAAGTTGGGGAAGCAGGTTGTCAGTATTTGTGGTGCTCCAAACACCCCTTGCTCCAGGAAGGTTGGTGCAGTCGAAGCAGTCGAAGCAGAGGTGATTTCATCGGATGATGATTTTGAGAAGATTGCTTACCCGAAGAATGGTAAATCTGCTACTGGTACTGTTGCTGGGAGAGGTGGGAAGAATGTTGTCATCACCATGAGGAAACCGGCAGTTGAGTCTGGCAACATAACTTCCTCCAAGAGAGCATCGAGATTGCCTTTGCAGTGGCGTTCTGTTGTTGCTCCCCTAAATAAGTACATTTACCTCATCTATCCGACGCCCGGAGTGTGAAACAGTATGTGCTTAGTGATGATGATCTAGAGAAGTATTCTGAGTGAGTTTTCTTCTTATTTTTGTTGATGCCAGATTTGCTACTTTGTTCTGAACTTTTGTTGTATTAGTATCTGAACTTCTGTTCATTTCTCCTTGCCTTTGCAGTTATAGTATCTGAACTTATGTTGTATTAGTATCTGATCTTCTAATATTTTTTCCATCCTTTTAAATCTGCAGCACAAGCTACTACATGTTTACCACCCCTCGGAATGTGATTGACCTCACAGGACGTGTCCTTTATACTCTTTTCGGTGAAGGGCATCAGATGGAAGGAGATGTAATGGATTATCTCATATACTTGTGGAAGGATAAGCCAGAGACTTCTGATATCTTGTCTTCCACTGACAGGGTTGTACTTAGTCCCTACTTCATACAGGTTTTAGTTCTTTGCACCCCTGTCTCCCTCTATTGCTCTAGTTTTGGTGTAGTGGCATTTGGGAGGTTGTTTTAATTCTGTTTTTGTGAATGCATAGTACTGCATGGAGTATGATTTTTTCGCTGCAACAGTTCCAAAGTTTGATGCAAAAAAATCGGCTAAACTTCTCCCAATGTTTGTTCGCAAGGAAGAAGACCTTCTTAACACAAAGCTGGTTAGGTTTTCATAACTCTTTACTTTTTTAATTTTATGTGCATCCTTTTACTGAGTTTATCAAGAAGTTTGTGTTCATCCCGGTTGTTTAATACCTATGCTTTATAGTTTGTGTTCACCATTTCTTTCATTCTTGGCAGGTTTTTTGGATACTATTCAGGCCAATTAACACATTAGCACACTACAGTGTGTATGTGCTGAATAGATACTGTGGGAGCATTGACATCCTTGATTCACTTCCTTATAGTAATAAGGGAATGTCACGAACAACTTTCCACAGAGACTACCAAAATATCGTGAGTGTTTCTTAGCCTGAACCTCCTTTCATATTTTCTTGTTTGAGAGGAAGTTTATTATGCCTTCCATTGACAAAATATCTTTTTGTCTTTGTTTTGGTAATACTGCTTGAACTGACTATCATTTGATAGTTGAACTTCTGGTATTTGTTTAGCTGGATCTTATGCAAGTGTCGCTTTTATGTACCTGAACTTAACTATTTTGGTTAAGATTTTTTTGATTTCATCTTATTTGTCATTTCTGGCAGATCAAGAGATTTGTTGGGTTGCTCGGGGAGGTGTACGGCAAGGCTGCGTACAAAGCGAGCAAGCAGCCTAACTGGGTGAATATTGCAAAGAGGCCGACCTTTATAGATGTTCCAAAGCAAGTGAATAATGATTGTGGTTTCTCTACCGTGAAGTTTTGCTCTACATATTATGGCGATGAGCTTGTTGATGATTTTGGTGATGTGAAGGTATGTTTTGTCCTTGTTCTTGTCTCATCATCCTTTCATTTTTTTATGTTTTTGTTGAGACGCTCCTGCTGTGGTTTTAGTTATCCTTTACTAAACCATCATTTCATTTCTTGTTTGCGGGCTGCAGCAGATGACTGGAAGGCCGAGTTCATGCACACTCTAATCTTTAGTGACAAGAATGAAGTATTACGTACAGAGCTTCCTGCCGAGATCCGGTCCTTGGGACCGTGAATTCCAAGCATTAGTTTCACTATAGATTTGATTTTGTAGATATTTAGGTTTGATAATGATTGGAACGATTTCGTAAAGATTTGATTGTAAGAATGGTTTAGTAATTTGTGTATCTAGTAATGGAATGATTTGGCTTGTGAATGTACTGCATCGTTTTCAGTATCAATGTGTTGTATGTTTTCCCCGGAGTATGTTCTTGAACTTCTCTCTGGGCTATGGTTGAACTGCTGGGTTTTTTTTGTTGTTTAATTTTTGTGCCCCCACACATGATCTTTTACTTGAACCGATGCTTGAGATCTTGCTGGGCTGCTAGTTTTAGATGGAGAGTATTTTCTGTGTTGTGTAATGTATTGTTATTTTTCAATTCAACCAATATGTAGCCTTTTGCAGAGAATCTATATGTGCTTTTTTGTGATTTTTCAACTGCAAATGGTTTTCAACTATAACTTCATGCAAAAATATTGTCATACACTCCTTAACGTTTCTTTACCTTTTTGTCGGCATTCTATATGAACTTCTGCATGTATCCAAACAGAAACTTCACATCTGAAGGCGTTGTCTTAGGCTTGCTAACCTTAGTACGGGAATACTTTTTTTGTAAGCATATTTTTTCCTGCATCGATTTATATACCAGAACTTCTTCTGTAAGCTAACCTGAACTTCAGACTGTATAATTATTCTTGCTTGCTCTTTTATGGAATATAACACCAGCACATCCTGTCATAATATACCAGAACTTCCACTGTAAGCTTACTTGAACTTCATAGTGTATATTTTTTTCATTTGTATTATTGCTTGCACATTTATGGAATACATCACCAGCACAGCACTTCCTCTCATAATATACTAGGGCTTCTGCAGAAATATTACTTGAACTTTACAATGTATTTTTTTCATTTTATTACTGCTTGCTCTTTCATGCAATACATCAACAGCACCTCCTATCACACTATACCAGGACTTCTGCAGTAAGCTTACTTGAACTTCTACTGTATAATTTCTTTGAAAGTTCAGCCATAGAAGTTCAAGTAAGCTTCTTCTCCTAAAATACGGTTTCAAAAGTGGAATAACATTCTGCACATTGACATGACATAAGTTTGCTTTGTTTAATTGACCTAGTCTAACTATTCATCAGCCTTGCGCTCCTCCTAGGTGTGGTTGTAGTGATTTTTGCTTGGCATGTACCTCTTCCTTTTCCTTTTCATCTTCCTCTTCCTCTTCCTCTTCATCGTCATCTTCCTGTTCATCATCCTCTTCCTCTTCCTCCTCGTATTCCATTTCCTCTTCCTCTTCGTCTTCCTCTTCTTCGACGGTGTCTTCCTCTTCATCTTCCACCACTTTCTTGTTGCTGGCTCTAGGTTTTGCTTTCTGTTTCTCTCTGGCTTTTTGCTTGTCTTTTCACATCAGCGCGCTTCGCGCATGTTCTTGCATTATGTGGTTCATACTCCTTGCATATGCTACAAAGTCTGTTGCTTGCTTTCTGTGGGTGTGGTCCCTTGTTTTGTTCTATAACTTTCGGCTGCTGTTTTTGAACTTTGGGTTGCTTGACATCCTCTGCATCGTTTCTTTCAAATGTGTTGGACAGGTGAGCTTGTTGTGTCCTGCAAACTTTTTGCACACACTACATTGCCTGTGTCCAAGTGGCACTCTGTTCCCATCGAGCACGACGACTCTTCCTGCAGGTGGTGCCTTTATTTGAGCTCTCTTGTCACTTTTCTTTGCTGCAGAAATTTTCTTCCTACCCTTTTTTCAGAGTACAGCGACAGTTTCATCGTCTTTTGTTGCCGCTGCTACATTAATTGATCAATACCCTGCTTGCATTGGTTGGCTTGAGCAGTGGCCTGGAGCATTTCAGCTGCATAATAATGAAGGTCATCTTCAATTCAGCATCCTCTTCAGCCATCATTTGGTCAGCATCCGCTCGATTTGCTGAATGTATTGCATCAACCTCTTCCACTAGCCTCTTGAGAACATAGAAGGCTCTGTCATATTGCTGGTCACATCTCATCGCTTTCTTGTTAACCATCAAATTTAGCTGCAGCAAGATGTCTTGCTTCGATAGTCTTGAGCTGCCACCCGATGCAGTCATGTTGTAATCCCTTGTATCAAATGTTGGTTGTGATTTTGCAGTCTTTGTGTACCGTTTGAGGATATACTTGTCTGGAAATTTGTTAGGCTTCAGGTAGTCCAGTATGTTCATGATGTGAAGGCAGAACAGGCCTGCATTTTTGTGATGAATGCAGAATACATAGTTTGTGAGCCAGCAATGAGTTTCATATATTTGATATGATACTACTAGTTTAGGTATTTAATGAGTTTGTTTTTCCGCTCACCTGTGTGTGTCCAAAGCTTGCATTCACACTCGTATATTTCATTATTTGGGTCAACTACAACCTAGAATTCATGCTTTGACCAGACAAATCTTTCTTCATCATCATGGCCAGCCTTGTTGTGGTAGTACATAAGGTACTTAGTGGGAAATGTTGTAGGCTTTGCGCGAAATAGCGTGGCTTTTCTCATCCTAGTCCTCATCTCGGTGTACACGGCTCTTGTGTACTTCATAGCCATGTCTTCCTCGTAGCCGTAAGTTGTTTTTGTCATAGGATTGGTCTGCACACGTGTCAAAAATAAGATATTAGTCGAAGCAGAGTCACGGGTTTCATTTTTTAATACAGTGTGCACATGTTGAAGGAAGTCACAATATGATGGGGGTGTTTTTTGTCTTAATACCATGTTGGTCATTGTTTGCTCGTTCTCCTTCTGCATCCGAGTTTGTATGCAGGCATTTACCCGCCTAGCAAACTTGTGTAGGTTCTGGGTCCCCTTGACAAACCCTCTCTTGAGCACGTAACTCATGCTCTCGCTGCATTTTGTGGAAGTCATTCTAGCACAGAAAATGTTCTTGTAATATGCTTATATCCACATCTTCCTATCATTCCACAGCTGCATCATCATCTGGTCGTTCTGCAGGTTGTACTTCTGCACGAGTGTAGCCCAGGCAGTTTCAAACTCTGTAGGCATTAGCGGCCAGTTTAAGATCGTTGTGAACTCCCCTTTGAATGTTTTATACTTTTTGTGCAGCAATGTGAGGTATTCCTTGAACTTCTTCAGGATGTGCCATCGGAATAGCTTGTGGACGGTGTTTGGAATGATTGTGGTATAGCTTTCGCCATCGACGGGCACTGGTCTGCATGAATTTAAAAAAATGAAACTTGATTCTTTTTACTGATGGTGAATTTATGTTGTACAAGTACTTGAACTTCACAGGTAAAAGTAGGACTAACTAATATGTCACATATATTTTTCTTACAGCAGTGTTGTTGAACTTATGTTGTACCAGTGCTTGAACTTCACAGGTAGCACTATTACTAACTAATAATGTCACATATATTTTTTTGTTACAGCAGTGTTGTTGAACTTCTATGGTACCAGTGCTTGAACTTCACATACATAATTATATTTTTCCTAAACATGTTTCATATATTTTTTCTTACAGCAGTGTTCTTGAACTTCTATGGTTCCTCTATTTGAACTTCACATCTATAACTATATTTTTTCTAAACATGTGACATCTAATTTTGCTTCTTATACTGTTTTGTTGGACTCTGTGCTAATGGTGGTTGAACTTCTTGCTTTACATTATTTTCAGATAAAACCAATGTACCCAGATACAAACCCATAGACTGAAAAATTGATGAAACTTGTAGAGTTTTTTTTTAACTTACCTTTTAGAATGCAAGTTGGGTGTTTGTTGTTTATGCACCATACAAATGTATCAAACAGCCACTTGAATGACTTTGCATCTTCATCTCTAATCAGGGCAACAGCAAATATCGCTGACTGCAAATGATGGTTTGTTCCAACAAACATTCCCAGAGGCATATGAAATCTGTTGGTCTTGTAAGTTGTGTCGAATGTTACGCAATTGCCAAAGTCTTGATATGCTCCTCGACAGCTTGCATTGGACCAGAAAATGTTTTTAACTGTTTTGTCGTTGTCTACTTGTATGTCACAGAAAAACTCATCATTGATTGCCTTCATGTCTTTAAAGAAAGATACAAGTTTCAATACATCATCCAAATCATCTTTCCTTGCATTTATTATTTTTCCTGCAAATTATATGCAAACATGCATTTGTTATCTTTGCTAGCAAAGGGTTGTGATTTAGGATGCTATGTACATTGTAGTATGTGCATTTTTGAATACTTACTGGTTTAGTAGGTCTCGTTCGGTCATGCTTAGGAAGTAGCTTCCATCTTCATTTTCGGATAGCATGGACATGATTGTTGTATGCTTGACATCATGGTACTATAGGAGCTTTACGTACTCTAGAATAGTGGGGTCATAATTCTTGTGTGAGTGCAAGAATAGCAGCATGTCATCAGATTGCATGAGGTGGTGATTATGATTGTACTCAATGTCCACTACCACACATGTGTCATCCTCCTGCACCTTCACCCTCATCCTTGCATTGCAACCTATCCTCTGCGATGTTTTGTTTCGTTTCCTATCAGCCTCTGAAACAGAAGTTGTGTGTTTCCCTTGGAACATGCAAACAAAATACTTGTGATTGTCATTCCCTCCCATCTTCCTGATTCCAAAACCTACATGTCTGGCGTATCTGTTATAAAATTCCCTTGCTTTCTCTACATTCTGGAATCGCATCTTTAGTCTTGGTATTAGATAATCTGGGAGATCCGGCATCTGCAGAAAAAGAAAAAATAATCCAAACGGCACGTTAAAATGCAGTTTATGAACTTGTTATCCTGGGGGGAGTAGAAAATTTGCAGATAATGCATATATAAATACCTAAATTTTGGTTTCACTTATGTGCATGTATGATCGCAACTCCACCGGAGTCTGCTGCTGGCCCTCTGGGATGGGGCACGGCGGAGTTATCATAATAGGATGCAAGAGTGGATCATGAGGAGGAAGGAGGGATGAAGATGGCCTCTCTCTTGTTTGCATCCTTTTGCTTGAGGTGGTTGTGGAGGCATTGTGATCCTGGTTTTTGTTTGCTCTCTTGTTTTGTGAAGCAATCCATCTACCTTATGTCCCGTACAATTCTGAGTTGTAGAAGCAGCAGCATCCAACGATGGTAGTGTGCAGAGCACTCTCCTCCGTGTGTGTGTTCCTGTTGGATTTGTCCTGGGATCCACTTTAGTTGCTTCCCTTTGGTATTGACGAGGCACACCAAGATAACCTCTAGAGTTATACACGGGACTTGAGCTAACCCCTTCCTCCATCGGCGTGCTTGGGAGTCTGCTGGTGGATACAAAGAATCCACGTGGGATTTCCGGTGTCACCCAATTAGGTGGAGGTGCAAAGTTGTGCGGATACCCAACATCTTTGTAGTCTCCATGCATTTTGGGTGTCATCCAATTTTGGTGTGGAGCAGGTTGGTAATGATGTTGGTGTGTTTGAGTTGTGACCCATTAAGGGGGTGGTGCATCGTGTACAGGCTTAGGATTGTGTACTTGCTGTTGGGAACTTCTAAGCTTCTTCATGTGTCTCTCGTCTTGCTGACATAAAAGAAAAAATGTTTATTAGCACACAAGTTACATTTGCCTATACCTTTGTAACTGAACTGAGCATTATTCACAGCATGAACTTCTCATATAAAAGTGGTGTTCATGTACATATTTTTTCCCTAGGACGGGCATCACACTCTGCACTAAGCTGAGCATCTGCCAATACTTTTATACCTAAACTAAGCACACTTCACAGAATGAAACTCATATTCTGTTAATTCTACACTATTTGATTACTTATATGTACCTGAACTGAGCACTGTCGACACCTTGAACTTCTTGTTTGCAAAGGGGAAATATTGTCTACATTTAAAAAAGCCTGAACCTTCATGAGTTTGAATGGTTGAACCACTAGTGCATACCAACCTGACCTTCATGTGATCACATGTATGTTTTTTTTCCTTTTATTTTTTGCACACAACCAGTTACATACCAACCTAAACTCTAGCACACTTACTAGTTGAAATTCACATGGCTTTTCACATGTGAATGAAGGCAGATTTTCTACCGTTTTTAGCCTGGACTGAGGCTCACTTACTAATTGAACTTCACATGGCTTTTCACATGTGAATGCAGGAAGATTTTCTACTGCTTTTAGCCTGGACTGAGGCTCACTTACTAATTGAACTTCACATGGCTTTTCACATGTGAATGCAGGCAGATTTTCTACTATTTGTAGCATGGACTGAGGCTCACACACTTCTAGAACTTCACATGGCTTTTCACACTACCAGAACTTCACATGTCTGTAAGAAAATAACAGACAGAAGGAAGTTCAACCATACCCTGTCTAGAAGTTCGGCCAACCTTTTTCCAGCAGTAGATAGGCCACCTTGAGAGCAATTTGTCGGGGATCTAGGAAAGGAATTCCATAGCAATCCTTGTCTTCCAGAGGGCACGAAGTTCATCTGCATGAAGAAAGAAGGTCAGGCAATGCAAGATTGAAGGAGAAGGCAAGAAGTGTGAGAAAGTTCATCTACCGTTGGTAGATTTGAAGGCGCTGCCGATGCGGCCTCTGCCGCCGAGATGCTTCCTTGGTCGTGCCATTCGTCGTCATGTGCTCTGCTAATTCGTTGGGCCGTGAGGATGGACCGAGGGGGAGGCTTCCGGAAGTCCATGGCGTCCTTTCGTCGCAGAAATCCGGCGGCTTTGCCGACTCCAGTCGACGAGGGGTCCCTCGCGCCGGCGTCCACCGTCGCTCGCTCGCCCACGCCGGCTGTCGGAGAGGAGGTGGCGACGGAGGGCTGGCGCTGGATCCAGTCGGCGAGGAGCTGGACGGAGGGGAGGTGCCAGATCAGGTGGATCCTGTCGGGCGGGTCGGGATCAGGTGGATCCTGTCGGGCGGGTTGGGATCAGGTGGATCCTGTTTGTCGGGCCGGCAGTTCGGAAGTTCTGGACGGCCCTGTTGGGTCCTTATAGGGCTGATGTGATCCAAATAACTATTCTAATCCTGGGATTAGAATAGTGATGTCCAGTATGTATATAAAACATTGGAAAAATATTAACCAAGCTTTAAAAAAATGTTGTCTATAAAGAAAATATTTCTGATGTATATAAAATGTCGAGTATGTATGAAAAAGTTGATCATGTCTTTAGAAACAATGATGATCAAGTATTTTAAAAATGTTAACAAACCGTTAAAAAAATGTTAAGTATGTATAAAAGTATTTGTCGGAATATGAAAATATATACAAAATAAAAATGTGTATTTTTAAAAGATGTATAAAAAAGTTCCTGGTGTATACGACAAAGTAAAACATAGATTAAATAAAAGTAGACATCAAATAACATATATTTTAAAAATTGAATTATTTATTTGCAAACTTCAAACATGTATGTAAAAATATTCCTTATGTATATGAAAATGGTACTTTGTGTGTCAAAAAATGTTTATTACCAATTAAAAATGTCCATCGTGTATTGAAAAAATGTTGACCATATATTCAAAAAATATTAATATTGCATTTGAAGAATGTTAAACATGTATTAGAAATGTATTGTATATATACCAAAAATGTATTGTATGAAAAAAATAGATAAACAATTTTTTTTCAAAAAATCTTAATCATGTGTTTTGAAATGTTAAGCATACAAAATAAATGTTTATGATGTCTAAGAAAATTGAATGCATACTAAAAAAGGTTGATATGTGTTGAAAAAAAACAACCGTTGAAAATCGACGAAAAACATAGAAAAATAAAGAAACTCAATGAAAGGGAAAAAATAGGAAATTAAAACCCAATGATAATCTATCTACTACCTAAAAGAACCGTAAGGTTCTATTTCCCCTCTTACATCGTCCCACCTTTCGTCATGCCTCTCCTCGTATGACTCCCCACCCCTCCACCTATTTTCCTCCCTCCATCCACCAGCTTTCTCCTCTGGTTTCCTAATTTACCGGTTTTCCAATCTATCTTTGGAATCAGAGAGATCATGTATGGAAACCAATCTCTTAATTGGTAATACAAACGCAATTAATACGGATGCAATCATTTCCTAGAAGAAAAAATGCAGATGCAATCAATTCATGATTTTCTCCCCCTCATGACTTTCTCGTTTCGATCTGGCCGAACAAACCAGTATCAATCTTTGGTAGCACAATCAATTCTCATATGGTAATCAATGTCTTATTTGCCTACGCATAATGCAATCAATTCATGTTAATCACAAACATATTCTTCTCTTCCTTATATTGTTTTATTTTCTTCCTTTTCTGCTTATTCATTTCTATATATATACCTTCCTTTGCCGCGATAGGACACACAACACCCTACATGCGCCGCCGCTGGGACCCCGCTCACACCGCGCCGGGAGACCTCCACCCTCTCTAGGAGAAGAGGCCGGAGCACCATGACTAGGAAAGATCATGGCGTTGTCAAGAGAGTACTCGCCTCAAGTCTACACCACACACTCGAGGCCCAGATCCATGTCGCCTCTGTGCACCTAAGTCGAGTGCTGCCGCTGAGCCCTTTTCTCGACGTCATTGCCTGACCATCACTGCCGGACCAGGCCTCCCCACAAGCCTCCTACCCTTCTCCATTCCAGTGTAGAACCATCAACAAGCCTTTTTCATCATCGAGTCACTTGGAGACGGGAAGCAGGAAGATGTTGCGGGAGGTCGTGCATCTTTTCCCAAGGACGGAGGTTGGCCAGACCACACACTCCCGGGTAAATGACTCGATCATCAACTGCTACAATGAGGCAGCGGCGAGTGATTTATAAATGCTTTTATGTTTATAATTTTTAGTTATTTTTCTTGTCTGCTAGATTGCCATATCTCATGTATTTTTTTCCTTGATATAGTTTATAGGGATCTTCAAGGGGCAATGCCCTAATGGCAAGCTAACATGCATGATGCAGTTATGTACTTTACTTGCTCCCATGAATATATGTTGTCTTATTTCTCATGAAAATCAGACGCTCATTAATCTTAGCTATATTCTATTCGTGTTGCAGAAAACATAAATTATTTGTGATCTAGAAGGGACTCATCATTCTGAGAGTCTGGTTCTACTCTTAGTTAGCTTGGATTTTTTTATTATCCTTGGAAGACTAACATTATGTAATATATTTGTAATCCCATACTTTTGCCAGCATATATATATATATATATATATATATATATATATATGTATGTATGTATGTATATATATATATATATATTGTCTAAACTCTCCCTAACAAAACATACAATCTAGACATGTAGTATTACAGTTGGGGCATTCAGATATTCCATAGAACATCACCCTTCTCACTATTTATTAATATTCATTGCATAATACGTCTCAGTTTTTTTAGGTTTATAAGAACAATCTATGGCATGTTATTTAATCACTTCAGTTATTAGTCGTGTTTTTTATACCATAACCCATGGCATATCCACTTTGTGATCTTGACCTTTACTCCACATTAATATAACCTGATTGTAAATTAGTTTGATGGATTGTATATCATCCTCTGATTTCGTTTGATTATAATACCGTCCCTGGTCACATATATAAATTTTGCTAATCTCCTTTTATTCCTCTGCAAGTGAACTTACCTATTTTACAAAACACAATTTTATTGTGAAGTTTGATTATTCTTCTATTTGCGGCTGGCCTTATAGTCAGGTGTCCATATGAGTTCACACAGAACATTACTTGTGATGCAATGTCACTGTCCATTGTTTTCTTCATAAGAGTTTATTATTTAATCTATGGTGTATTGTGTATTTGCATGATTGTGAACACAATGATGCCATGCTTGTGCATCATCACCAATAATAGTCATTGTGGCCATGTATGTGACATAAGAATAATAATATTTGGGACAATATTTGTGTGAGTACAATTTCATAGAAGGATTGATGACGTTATTTATTTCATGGCGAGCCAAATGTAAAATATTTGTGTGAGTACAATTGCATAGAAGGATTGAGAACATGCATTTTCATGTGCAGTAACTCGGAGTTAAGCTTACACATAAACTGAAACTCGGGAAGAGATAAATAAAGTATTTGTTTGAGCTATATGTATCTACATTCTCGTGGCAATCTACTACTGTAAGTGCGTCTAGTGCCCCTTAGTGATTTTGTTGTATTGAAGACTTATAGGTTAAGGGACTAATGTGTTTGTGAGTGTACACAGGCTCTATAAGTCGATGACGAGTTTGATATCTATGATGAAAGTCGACCCCTAAAAGTGTATGTCTTCAGCTGAAGACTTTAGTTCTCCTGAAGATTTTGAAAGTGAAGAAATTGGTGTGACCTTCAAGACTTGGATATTCATGCGAGGATTATGAAGCGTCAAGACTTTTGTTTTCGTAGTTTCATTTTCTCTTTCTTGAGTCATAGGAAACACCGCATTGTTAAAGGGGGGCGAGGTAATACTAAGGAAAGTGATTTCCAAGTGATGCTCATCTCAAAATCCTAAACCTACCCAATCCTTTTGAGTGAAGCCATTGGAAATCTCATATCAGTTCAGTCAATTTCTTCAGTGACAGAGACGAAGATCTTCTGGTCTCGGAGGAATTTGTTCTGATTGAGGAGGTAGGAATTCACCAATGCGGATTGCCTACACAGTGAGCAACATGATATCCCCGAGGAATTTGAACCTCAAATGTCCGACCGTTGTTGTGCTATGCGCCAGCTGTCCCAAAATATCTACCCCCCTAATGGTCATATCATTGAAGGGCATTTATGTCTTACCATGTCGAGGTGCTCCCTAGGCTATAAATAGCCGCCCCCTACAACCACTATCTGGTTGGCTGCTCCGAGAGAAACTGACACTTGTCATTGAGAGCATCCCATCCTCCGAGGACTTTGAGCGAAAATTATCAAGCGAGGAAAACCCAAACCCAAACACCTACAAACCCAAAGTGATTGAGCATCACTAAAGAGATTTTACCTGTGTGGAACCGATGCTTGTTACCTTTGAGGACTGTGTATCCTTCAGACGGTTAGGCATCATGGTCTGAGCATCCAAGAGGAATTGTGGATCGCCGAGTGACCAAGTCTATGAAGGTTTGGAAGTCACCTGAACACTTACCACGAGTGATTGGGCGAGGTCTGTGTGACTTTAGCTCAAGGAGAATACGGTGAGGATTGTGTGTCCGGGACTGTGTGTCCTCGGGCTTGGTATTCCTTTTCTGCAGAACTCTAAAATAGGCAAAAAAAAATAGAAACTAGCACTAGGCCCTTGATACGTCTCCAAGGTATCTATAATTTATGAAGCATTCATGCTATATTATTATCTGTTTTGAATGTTTATGGGCTTTATTATACACTTTTATATTATTTTTGGGACTAACCTATTAACCGGAGGCCCAGCCCATATTGTTGTTTTCTTGCCTATTTCAGTGTTTCGAAGAAAAGGAATATCAAATGGAGTCCAAACAGAATTAAACCTTCGGGAGCGTGATTTTTGGAACAAACGTGATCCAGGAGACTTGGAGTTGAAGTAAAGGAAGCTTCAAGGAGGCCACGAGATAGGGGGCGCGCCCACCCCCCTGGGCGCGCCCTCCACTCTCGTGGGCCCCTCGTGGCTCCCCCGACCGACTTCTTTCGCCTATATATTCCCATATACCCTAAAACCACCGGAGAACAAGATAGATCGGGAGTTCCACCGCCGCAAGCCTCTGTAGCCACCAAAAACCTCTTGAGAGCCCGTTCCGGCACCCTGCCGGAGGGGGAATCCCTCACCGGTGGCCATCTTCATCATCCTGGCGCTCTCCATGACGAGGAGGGAGTAGTTCACCCTCGAGGCTGAGGGTATGTACCAGTAGCTATGTGTTTGATCTCTCTCTCTCTCTCGTGTTCTCTCTATGGCACGATCTTGATGTATCATGAGCTTCGCTATTGTAGTTGGATCTTATGATGTTTCTCCCCCTCTACTCTCTTGTGATGAATTGAGTTTTCCTCTTGAAGTTATCTTGTCGGATTGAGTCTTTAAGGATTTGAGAACACTTGATGTATGTCTTGCCGTGCTTATCTGTGGTGACAATGCGATATCACGTGATCCACTTGATGTATGTTTTGGTGATCAACTTGCGGGTTCTGCCCATGAACCTAAGCATAGGGGTTGGCACATGTTTTCGTGTTGACTCTCCGGTAGAAACTTTGGGTCACTCTTTGAAGTTCTTTGTGTTGGTTGAATAGAAGAATCTGAGATTGTGTGATGCATATCATATAATCATACCCACGGATACTTGAGGTGACAATGGAGTATCTAGGTGACATTAGGGTTTTGGTTGATTTGTGTCTTAAGGTGTTATTCTAGTATGAACTCTATGATAGATTGAACAGAAAGAATAGCTTCATCTTATTTTACTACGGACTCTTGAATAGATAGAATAGAAAGGATAACTTTGAGGTGGTTTCGTACCCTATCATAATCTCTTCGTTTGTTCTCCGCTATTAGTGGCTTTGGAGTGACTCTTTATTGCATGTTGAGGGATAGTTATATGATCCAAGTATGTTATTATTGTTGAGAGAACTTGCACTAGTGAAAGTATGAACCTTAGGCCTTGCTTCCTACCATTGCAATACCGTTTACGCTCACTTTTATCACTTGTTACCTTGCTGTTTTTATATTTTCAGATTACAAAAACCTATATGTACCATCCATATTGCACGTGTATCACCACCTCTTCGCCGAACTAGTGCACCTATACAATTTACCATTGTATTGGGTGTGTTGGGGACACAAGAGACTCTTTGTTATTTGGTTGCAGGGTTGCTTGAGAGAGACCATCTTCATCCTACGCCTCCCACGGATTGATAAACCTTAGGTCATCCACTTGAGGGAAATTTGCTGTTGTCCTACAAACCTCTGTACTTGGAGGCCTAACAACGTCTACAAGAAGAAGGTTGTGTAGTAGACATCAGCCCTCGATTAATAGGTTAGTCCCAAAAGTAATATAAAATAGCATATAAATGCCTATTAAACATCCAAAACAGATAATATAATAGCATGGAACAATCAAAAATTATAGATACGTTGGAGACGTATCACATCCTGTAAGTGCATCTAGTGCCCCTTAGTGATTTTGGTGTATTGAAGACTTATAGGTTAAGGGACTGATGTGTTTATGAGTGTACACAGGTCTATAAGTCTATGAGGAGCTTGATATTTACAGAGAAAGTCGACCCCTAAAAATGAAGTTCTTCAACTGAAGACTTTGGATTTCTGAAGACTTTCAAAGTGAAGAAATTGGTGTGACCTTGAAGACTTGGTATTCATTCAAGGAACATGAAGCATGAAGACTTTTGTTTTCGTAATTTCATTTTCTCTTTCTTGAGTCATAGGAAACACCGTACTGTTAAAGTGGGTTGGGGAAATACTAAGGAAATATTTCCATGTGATGCTCAACTCAAAATCCTACACCTACCAATCCCTTCGAGTGAAGCCATTGGAAATCTCATACAGTTCAGTCATATTCTTCAGTGACAGAGACGAAGTTCTTCTGGTCTCTGAGGAATTTGTTCAGACTGAGAAGTTAGGAATTCGCCAGTGCGAATTGCCTACACAGTGAGGAACATGATAGCCCTGAGGATTTTGATAGTCAAAATTCCAACCGTTGTTGTGCTATGCGCCAGCTGTTCTAAAATATCTACCCACCTAACGGTCATATCAGACAAGGGCATTTATGTCTTATCATGTCGGGCTACTCCCTAGGCTATAAATAGCCGCCCCCTACAACCACTAGCTGGTTGGCTGCTCCGAGAGAAACTGACACTTGTCATTTGAGAGCATCCCATCCTCCGAGGACTTTGAGCGAAAATCATCAAGTGAGGAAAACCCAAACCCAACACCTACAAATCCAAAGTGATTGAGCATCACTGAAGAGATTGATCCTGCGTGGATCCGACGTTTGTTTCCTTTGAAGACTATGCTTCTTCCAGACGGTTAGGCTTCAAGGTCTAGAGCATCCAAGAGGAATTGTGGATCGCCGAGTGACCGAGTTTGTGAAGGTTAGGAAGTCACCTGAAGACTTACCACGAGTGATTGAGCGAGTTCTGTGTGACCTTAGCTCAAGGAGAATATGGTGAGGACTGTGTGTCCGGGACTGGGTGTCCTCGAGTTTAAATACTCAGCCACTCCAACTAGATGTACAACTGAGACAGCAGTTGGAACTGGTCTACCAAATCATTGTCTTCACCGAGCTTACTGGTTCTATTTCCTCAACTCTTTCATTTCCTCATGTCTGTTGTTGTGTGCCTGTTCATATCTGTTTGAAGACTTTGACTGAAGACTTTCTCAATTTCCTCAGTTCAATTTCTTCAGTCTGTCCGTCTTCTTTCTTGTGTTATCCTGTGTTTACGCTTTATGTACTCTGTGCTTGTCTTCATTTCATCATGATGACTATGCTTGTGTTCTATTATGTTTACTTCCGAGTACTTATTCCGCTGCAAGTAGTTCTTCAGTTAGGAATTTCCTCACCAACAAATTCCTCAGTGAAGAATTCATAAAAATCGCCTATTCAACCCCCCCTCTAGTCGATATAATGCACTTTCAATTGGTATCAGAGCAAGGTACTCCCTTGTTCTGTGTGATTTTGGTTTAACCGTCTGGAGTTTTAGTTATGTCGACTTCAGGATTGAGGAACGTATCCTGCCCCATCTTTGACGGTTATGAGTATCCTCGATGGAAGGCCATGATGAAGAAGCGACTCATGGCTATGGACAGCAAACTGTGGACCGTCACTAAGATTGGTCTTACCAATCTATGCAAGATGGCGGAGGCTGAGGACATTCGCAAGTACTGTCAGGACCCCGATTCTATGCCACACCGATCTAGCATGTAACACCTCATATCACTTTGCGGCCTCACGCACGGTATTCCCACGGGTGTCGCCTTACCATGCCCGGGACCGTTTGCGCCTTTTGGCACACGTATATGACAGTGTCGCTAGCATCCATACGACAAAGAACCCACGCTGACATGGCTAGTCGTGAACCCAAAGTGGCACAAACTTACAGGGACAGGCATACATGACCCAGCATCGAACGTGTCGGTCATCAGCGAGTGAATCCGGGCTGTAGCAACTGGGCTAGCAGGACTCTGGTAAACCGGGCTGTAGCAGGCTAACAGGACTCCGGTAGACACCGCGTGACATTTCCTCGAAGGGAAAGACACAGGAACGAAGAAGGACACATGCCGGCCAGCCTAAGTGTTCTAGAGCAGTAGCAAGCTACCAGGGCTCAGTGGAAGCACTAGGAGACATTTCCCGGTAAGAGAGGCTACTAAGGATAAACAACTAGATAGTCAGATCCCACACATAGCAATACACATTACACGTACGCATAACATGCAAGTATGTGTTGTACAACATGTCATCACAACATAACTCAACAACTCAAATAGATAAAGGCTCAGAAGAGCCATCATAGCATATATTACAAACAGGGGTCACATGACCCAATATTCAGAGCACATAAACAACAAGCGGAAGCATTACATGTCTGAGTACAGACATCTACAAATGAAAAAGGCTAAAGAGCCTGACTATCTACAACATCCGATCAAGATCGTAACTGAGGTACAAGCTACTCGTCGAAGTCCACGAGAACACTAGTAAGACCGAAGTCTCCGCTGCAAAAACATAAATAAAGCAACATGAGTACAAAGGTACTCAGCAAGACTTACATCAGATCCTATCATACATGCATTTGTATCAAGAGGGTAATGTGGGGTTTAGTTGCAGCAAGCCAGCTTTGACTCAGTGGCTATCCTGTTCTACGACTACGAGAACTTTTCTGAGGTGATATGGCGCACACGAGTCCACTAATCACCACACAATACACTACTATGGATTCATCCCCGTCTCCCTACGAGAAGGCCATCCATAGCACTCACACTTTGTCTTGAGTATTTTAGAGTATCCACTTCAAGTTGTCTATGTACCATGTAAGCATCCAAGAAGTCGATAACCGCGGACCTGGCTATTCGAATAGATCATGTTAACCCTGCAGGGGTGTACTTCTTCACACACGCTCTTGCCACTTACCGCCATGTACACGTCATGTATCTCGGCAACCTTCAAGCGAAAGCCTGGCGAGGGTGTCGACCACGACCTGACTAACCACACAAGACTCTAATCCAGGTTTATCGCCTATTCGGGTTCCATCCGCAGGGAGATCCGGCCGGGGTGTCGCTCACGGCCCCAAACGATGTGAGCAGGGTTCCCAAGCCCACCATCCGGGTGCCACTTGGTACACCGTGCCACCTGTGCCTAGTCTGTCCCAAGCCCACCCTGCCGGGTGCCACTCGGTAGAAAAATAGCACTACCTACAAACACCAGAAACTAGTTGCGACTCCTGGACAGAGATCAAGTCGGTTAATAAGTCGAGAGAGTCAATTAAGGATCCCAATGTGTGGTAGTATCGAGTCATTGGACAACATACATAGAACTCAGTGCTTAAGGACAGCTCCGGTGAGACAACCCACCATGTACTCCTACATGGCCTCTCACCGCTACCTTTACCAAATCGTGTTCACACACTTCACTCTTAGCATCAGAACATAGAACTGCACTCCAATTCATTCCCAATGACTCAGACCTGACACAACTCTAAGCAATAGCAGGCATGGCATGGTAGGAACACAACATGGCTCAATCAACTCCTACACATGCTAGTGGGTTTCAAGTATTTACTGTGGCAATGACAGGTCATGCAGAGGAATGGGTTCAACTACCGCGGCACAAAGTAGCAATTGAATCGTTGTTGTCCTAATGCAATAAATGAGAGCAGGAGCGAGAGAGTAGGATTGTATCGGAATGAACAAGGGGGTTTGCTTGCCTGGTAGATCAACAAGGAAGGCACTGCTCCTCAGACAGGTACTCTGGAACGGTCTCCGGAGCAGGACCTATCGAGAAGGAACGGTGTCGGCAATCAATACACAAGCATATGCAACAATATGATGCATGATCATGGCATGTAGATGTGGTGCTGTTTGAGCTAATGCAACTAGCTGTTATTTGGATGGAGTCCATTTGAACCAAAGATTCAAATACAACTCCAAGTTAAGCTCTTATATATGCCATTTACATGCTTTCACTTATACAGTAGGTATAAGTTGGTTTGTCATGCATGAAACTAGTACAGATGGAAAGATTGCATTTTTCTGATAATTTTTCATATATAAATTATTTCAATCTGAGCTACGGTTGAATTTCTATGATTTTTTTGAAGTTTGAATCATTTTCTGGAATTTCCTGATTAAATTTAAATCCAGAAAATAAATAATTGCATCAACACTGCGTCATGCTTGCGTCAGCAAGTCAACAGCGCTGACTAGGGTCAAACCTGACGTGTGGGTCCCATGTGTCAGTGTCTGTGGCTAATACTAACTTAAATTAAACCTAAACTGGTTTAATTAACAGATCTGGCCCCACGCGTCAGTGACACAGGGTGGTCAAACCCTGGTCAGACTGGGTCAAACCCAGTCAACCGGGGCTAACCCCACCGACGACTTGACGCCGACGAGGCCAGACGCGGCGGCGGGCTGCGGGATCGTCGCTCCGGCGACCAATCGCGCGGTGGAGAGCACCTACGTGAAGCCCAGGCTCGCGCGCATCCAGTGGTGCCCTCCGTTTCACCGGAGACGGCCTATATCGACGGCGGCGACCACTTGGGCAGCGGCCTGAGTTTGGCAAGGAGGGGAGAAGGGGCTACGGTGCACGACAGGGGCCGAGGTTGGTCGCGTTCGTCTCCTGGAGACGTGTTGACCACGATGGCGTGCTCGGTTGCAGGTGCCCGTAGGTGTGGCTGCGGTGGCGACATGGCCGGCGGCGAGGTGCTATGTCCGTGGTGGGGAAAGGGGGCTATGGCGCGAGAATGGAGGAACGGAGAGACGGGGACGGGGCAGGAGCTCACGGCGGGCTCGACGGCATCGTCGGCGAGCTCGGGGAAGGGCTGGAGTCGGCGGGGCGGCGATGGGGATCCACGGCGGCCGGAGGCAAAGATGGCGACGACGACGGCTCCACGGGGCGTCCGGCGACGCGTGGCTTGATGGGGAGGACGAGGACGATGGCGCGGAGCTCGGGGACGGCTCAGATGCTCTCGAGGGGCGTGGTGGCTACGGCTACGGCGAGCGGTGGCAACGGGCGCGTTCGGGCGGTCGGGAGAGAGAGAACCAGGGAGAGGAGAGGAGAGGACTTAGGAGAGAGTGAGGGAGGCTTGGGGGTGCGTGGCGACGCGCGCGTGACCCAGGCGACGAGGGGGGACAGGCAGGCAGGGAGCAGGTGGTGGCACGGCTGCGGCATGCCGGCCACGCAGCTGCTCCTACTGGCAGGAGCTTGAAGAAGCTCCTGGCAGTTGGGCTGGGTCGCCTGCTGGCTGGGCCGGCCTGCTAGGCCGCTGGGCTGCACAGGGGCTGCAGGTAAGTCCAGGTAGTCTCTTCTCCCTTTTATTTTTCTTTTCTATTTTCTGACATTTGTTTGGTTTAACAAAAATACTAAACCATTTTATATTCTTACGCCAATTTTTGTAGGGGCTAGTGACATTATTCCAGAGCTCCTCAACAAATGGCATAATTTTTGGACATATATTATATATATAACAAATATATATCCAATTCAAATAATTATGTATTAAGTCCAAATTCCCAAAATAAATACTTATGAGCTCCTAAAAATATTGGTTTGATTTTTATCTCTGTCCAATATTTTCAGAGAGCAACATGAACCTTTTCTTGGACCTTTTTGGAGCAATTTTTATTTGGGTCATTTTCAGAAATGATTCTGAGGGTTTCACAAATCCTCATTTCAGAATTAAATGGAATTTAAACATGATGCACACATGACTATCTAGCCTAGGTCATACCAGAACTAGGGATGTGACAACTTGCCCCCACTTGAAACAATCTCGTCCCGAGATTCAGGGGTCGACGGAAAGAAAGCGGGGTACTCCAGTCGAAGACGATCTTCTCGCTCCCAGGTAGCTTCTCTCTCGGAATGATGAGACCACTGAACCTTGAGAAACTTGATGTTATGACATCGAGTGACATGCTCTGCTTGATCAAGAATGCGAACCGGATACTCTCGATACGTGAGGTTATCTTGGAGATCAAGCATTTCGTGGTCCACTCTGCGGATAGGATCCGAGAAGCAACGCCTGAGTTGAGAGACGTGGAAGACATCATGAACTCGAGAAAGATGTGGGGGTAGTTCCAACTGGTAGGCAACCTCCTCGTTTAGCGAGAATGCGAAAAGGACCAATGTAACGAGGAGCCAACTTGCCCTTGATACCGAATCGATGGGTACCCTTCAAAGGAGTAACCCGAAGGTAAGCTTTGTCGCCAACTTCATAAGTCATATCCTTATGATGACGATCATACTGGCTCTTTTGACGAGACTGGGCTGTTTTCAAATTCTCGCGAATGATGCGAACTTGCTCCTCTGCCTCCTGGATCATGTCTGGTCCAAAGAATTGTCTTTCACCGGTTTCTGACCAGTTCAAAGGTGTTCGACATCTTCGTCCATAGAGAATCTCAAAAGGAGCTTTCTTGAGACTGGATTGATAGCTATTGTTATAAGCAAACTCGGCGAAAGGAAGACATTTCTCCCAATCCATACCGAATGAGATAACGCAAGCTCTAAGCATGTCTTCGAGAATTTGGTTGACCCTTTCCACCTGACCACTCGACTGAGGGTGGAAAGCGGTACTGAAGGAAAGATGGGTTCCCATGGCAGTTTGGAAACTCTCTGAGAAATGATAAGTGAAAAGACTACCACGGTCTGAATTGATCTCTAGTGGAACACCATGAAGTGACACTATTCGAGAAATATATAAGTCAGCGAGCTGACTAGCAGTGATACTCTCTCGAACAGGTAGGAAGTGAGCCACTTTGGAAAGACGATCAACAATTACGAAGATAGCATTATTCCCTTTCTTTGTCCTGGGAAAACCGGTGATGAAATCCATACCAACTTTATCCCATTTCCACTCAAGAATAGCTAAAGGCTGAAGGGTGCCAGCAGGTCTTTGATGCTCTGCCTTAACGCGACGACAAACGTCACAGTTGGCAATAAACTGAGCAATTTCTCTCTTCATCCTAGTCCACCAAAACCTCTGGCGTAGGTCCTGATACATCTTAGTACTACCGGGATGAATTGTGAGAGGAGATTCATGCGCCTCCTTAAGGATCAGTTGTCGAATATGTTGCTTCTTGGGAACCACCAGACGGTTCTCAAAGAAAACAACACCTCGATCATCAACAAAGAAACTACCAGCAGCTCCCTTCTTAACGTTATCCTTGATTCGAGAAATACCCATATCATATTGCTGGCTAGTTATGATCTAATCCTCAAGAGTAGGTTTCACCATTAATGTAGAAAGGAATTCGTGAGGAGCAATGTGAAGATTAAGCTTACAGAATTCCTCATGGAGAAGTGGTTGGCCTCGCTGCAACATGAGATTGTTGCAATAGGATTTATGACTTAGAGCATCAGCCATGACATTGGCTTTGCCTGGGGTGTATGTAATCCCTAGATCATAATCTGAGATCACCTCCAACCAACGTCTTTGTCTAAGATTCAGATCTGGTTGTGTGAAGATATACTTGAGACTCTGGTGATCAGTGTAGATCTCGCAACGCTTACCAAGAAGGTAATGTCGCCAGGTCTTGAGTGCATAGACTACGGCTGCAAGCTCTAGATCATGTGTAGGATAATTCTCCTCATGTGGATGCAACTGTCGAGATGCATAGGCAATCACATGACGATCCTGCATAAGAATGCAACCTAGTCCTTGTCGTGAGGCATCACAGTAGATAACAAAGTCTTTAGTGAAATCCGGTGGCACAAGTATGGGATCAGAAGTCAGGCGCCTTTTCAGTTCCTAAAAACTGTACTCACACTGTGGGGACCACTCAAACGTTTTATCCTTCTTGAGAAGTTCCGTGAGGGGTTTGGCTACTTTGGAGAAGTTTTCAACAAAGCGGCGACAATAGCTAGCTAGACCAAGGAAACTCCTAACTTGTTTGACTGTTTCAGGTGGAGTCCAATCAAGAACGGCCGTAACTCTCTCGGGATTGACAGCAATGCCCTTACCGGAGATTACGTGGCCTAAGTAGGTCACTTCTGGCAACCAAAATTCACACTTGGAGAACTTGGCATAAAGGCGGTGCTCTCTGAGTTTTTCTAACACAAGTCTAAGATGTTCGGCATGCTCCTCCTCGTTCTTCGAGTAAATAAGAATATCATCGAGGTAAACCACGACGAACTTATCTAAGTACTCCATGAAGATCGAGTTCATCAAGCGGGAGAATGTAGCTGGAGCGTTGGTTAGACCGAAGGACATGACGGTGTACTCGTACTGGCCATAACGAGTGACAAAAGCCGTCTTAGGAATGTTCCCATTTCTGATCTTGATTTGGTGGTAGCCTAACCTCAAATCCATCTTGGAGAAGACTGAGGATCCAGCGAGTTGATCATACAGGTCACTGATCCTGGGGAGCGGATACTTGTTCTTTATCGTGACCAAATTAACGGGACAATAATCCACAACCATCCGGTCCGTACCATCCTTCTTCTTGACGAAGAGGACGGGGCAAGCCCAAGGAGAAGAACTAGGACGGATGAAACCCTTTTGCAAGGACTCATCAAGTTGTTTCTTAAGCTCGGCTAGTTCTAAGGGTGCCATCTTGTAAGGTCTCCTGGAGATTGGAGCAGTTCCTGGGATAAGATCTATGACGAACTCTACATCTCTGTCAGGTGGAACACCTGGCAGTTCCTCTGGAAAGACATCCGGAAAGTCACGAACTACCGGGATATCTTCAAGGTCTGGAAGAGGGCTGGCATTGAGAGAATAGAGCTGACGCCTTGCAACTCTAGTGGAGACAGTGACTATCTTGCCAGATGGGTGTGTAAGCTGAACAGACCTAGTGTAACAATCAATCTTGGCATAATGAGCTTTCATCCAGTCCATACCCAAGATGATGTTAATATCTGTAGACTTGAGGGCTATAACTGATGCAAGGAATACAAGTCTGTCAACAAGGATCTCGTTACCATGGCTTACACTAGAGGTTTGCCATTTGGATCCAGGAGTTTGAATGACTAGTGGAGAGGGCATATCACAAAATGACATGTTGTGCAAGTTAGCATAGCTTTCAGAAATGAAGGAGTGAGATGCTCCAGTATCGAACAGAACCGATGCTGGATGACAATTGACAAGGAGTGTACCAAGAACGACATCCGGATCATCATGAGCGTCCTTAGCTGAGACGTGATGCACACGTCCACGTTCAGTGGGGGCTGACTTGACACTGATCATCTTGCTTGATGGCTTACCATGGCCCATAGACTTCTCGGGCTGGGGTGGGGCATAACTAGTCTGAGAGCAGTCACGTGCATAGTGTCCTGGCTTCCCGCATGTGAAGCAAGTCCCTGAGGTTGGACGTGGACCCGCACTGACAAGCGGTCTACCAATAGGCTTGGGTGGAACATACGACTGAGTTGGGTGAGGCGCCACATAAGATGGTGTCGGTGAATATCCGGAAGGAAGAGAGGAGTTTGGAACCCAAATCCGGCGCTTCTGAGAACTAGAGCCGGAGGAAGATCTCAAATCACGGGTGTGCTTACGGGACTCCTTGTAAGTGAGCTGAGCTATCTCTGCATTAATGGCCTTGTTCACAAGAGCTTGGAATGTATCACAATGATGTAGGTGGAGATCACAACGCAACTTGGGGTTGAGACCCTTCCGGAACCTAGCCTGCTTCTTGGCGTCCATGGACACCTCTTCTGTGGCATAGCGGGCGAGGTTCTCAAACTCTCTACTGTAAGCATCAACAGCCATCTTGCTCTGGGTGAAACTACAAAACTCTTCTCTCTTGCGATCGATGAGGGCCTCAGAAATGTGATGCTCGCGAAAAGCCTCAATGAAATCCCTCCAGGTAGGAATCTGGCCAGCTGGAAGCATAGCCTCATAGTTCTGCCACCAAAGACTAGCAAGACCTTCCAGGTGGTATGTGGCATAGGTGACCTTGTCATCTTCAGCTATGTTCACGGAACGCAGCTTATGAGTGATGCTACAGAGCCAGTCATCTGCATCGAGTGGCTCAATGGAATGATGAAGGGTAGGTGGGTGCAAGCGAATGAAGTCATGAATGGTCGCAGACTTATTGGACTGATGTGCGGTGTTCTCCTCGATACGTGCCAACAAGCGGTTAGACTCACGCTTGTTCCTCTCCATTTCTAACATGAACTCTGCCAACGAAGGCTGGTCGGGAGGATCCTCATCTCTACCATCTCCGTGGTTCTGGCTACGAGCAACAGAACTTTGCTTAACGGATGACATCCTGAGAAACGAAACCAAGGACGGAATCAGTATCAACTATAGGCTGTAGAATGTAGGACAAGGAAATTAGTAACTCTCAAACTCCTAGAGAAATTCCGACAGCATAACGGCAGTAAAATGCTCAGAATGAGACATCCTGCTAAAATGGGGTAGTACCATACTGAACATCATCACTCAAGGTTCTGGGATAGTACTAAACAAGCTACACCGGAAGTAATCAAAAACTGGGGTATGACTCTAATCAATCAATCCTATGGGACTACAGAGTAGTAACACGTGATCCTGATAGATAGGAGAGAAAACCTAGTTCCTTAACCCCGCAGGAAAGATAGGATGACTCAGATCAGAAGGCCATGAGGTAAAGGAGTAAAAAGAGCCTTACGTTCCTTCCCACAATCAATTCCCTTACATAACTAAAGAATTTCAAGACTCAACTTCGACCAGTTTGGCTTGGTAATCCTACAAGCAGTCAGGCTCTGATACCAAAGTTGCCAGGACCCCGATTCTATGCCACACCGATCTAGCATGTAACACCTCATATCACTTTGCGGCCTCACGCACGGTATTCCCATGGGTGTCGCCTTACCATGCCCTGGACTGTTTGCGCCTTTTGGCACACATATATGACAGTGTCGCTAGCATCCATATGACAAAGAACCGGGCAGACATCGCTAGTCGTGAACCCAAAGTGGCACTAACTTACAGGGACAGGCATACATGACCCAGCATCGAACGTGTCGGTCATCAGCGAGTGAATCCGGGCTGTAGCAACTGGGCTAGCAGGACTCCGGTAAACCAGGCTGTAGCAGGCTAACAGGACTCCGGTAGACACCGCGTGACAATTCCCCGAAGGGACAGACACAGGAATGAAGAAGGACACATGCCGGCCAGGCTAAGTGTTCTGGAACAGTAGCAAGCTACCAGGGCTCAGTGGAAGCACTAGGAGACATTTCCCGGTAAGAGAGGCTACTAAGGATAAACAACTAGATAGTCAGATCCCACATATAGCAATACACATTACACATACGCATAACATGCAAGTATGTGCTGTACAACATGGCATCACAACATAACTCAACGACTCAAATAGATAAAGGCTCAGAAGAGCCATCATAGCATATATTACAAACAGGGGTCACATGACCCAACATTCAGAGCACACAAGCAACAAGCGGAAGCATTACATGTCTGAGTACAGACATCTACAAATGAAAAAGGCTAAACAGCCTGACTATCTACAACATCCGATCAAGATCGTAGCTGAGGTACAAGCTACTCGTCGAAGTCCACGAGAACACTAGTAAGACCGAAGTCTCTACTGCAAAAACATAAATAAAGCAACATGAGTACAAAGGTACTCAGCAAGACTTACATCAGATCCTATCATACATGCATTTGTATCAAGAGGGTAATGTGGGGTTTAGTTGCAGCAAGCCAGCTTTGACTCAGTGGCTATCCTGTTCTACGACTACGAGAACTTCTCTGAGGTGATATGGCGCACACGAGTCCACTAATCACCCCACAATACACTACTATGGATTCATCCCCGTCTCCCTACGAGAAGGCCATCCATAGCACTCACACTTTGTCTTGAGTATTTTAGAGTATCCACTTCAAGTTGTCTATGTACCATGTAAGCATCCAAGAAGTCCATAACCGCGGACCCGGCTATTCGAATAGATCATGTTAACCCTGCAGGGGTGTACTTCTTCACACACGCTCTCACCACTTACCGCCATGTACACGTCATGTATCTCGGCAACCTTCAAGTGGAAGCCTGGCGAGGGTGTCGGCCACGACCTGACTAACCACACAAGACTCTAATCCAGGTTTATCACCTATTCGGGTTCCATCCGCAAGGAGATCCGGCCAGGGTGTCGCTCACAGCCCCAAACGATGTGAGCAGGGTTCCCAAGCCCACCATCCGGGTGCCACTTGGTACACCGTGCCACCTGTGCCTAGTCTGTCCCAAGCCCACCCTACTGGGTGCCACTCGGTAGAAAAATAGCACTACCTACAAACACCAGAAACTAGTTGCGACTCCTGGACAGAGATCAAGTCGGTTAATAAGTCGAGAGAGTCAATTAAGGATCCCAATGTGTGGTAGTATCGAGTCATTGGACAACATACATAGAACTCAGTGCTTAAGGATAGTTCCAGTGAGACAACCCACCATGTACTCCTACATGGCCTCTCACCACTACCTTTACCAAATCTTGTTCACACACTTCACTCTTAGCATCAGAACATAGAACTGCACTCCAATTCATTCCCAATGAATCAGACCTGACACAAATCTAAGCAATAGCAGGCATGACATGGTAGGAACACAACATGGCTCAATCAACTCCTACACATGCTAGTGGGTTTCAACTATTTACTGTGGCAATGACAGGTCATGCAGAGGAATGGGTTCAACTACCGCAGCACAAAGTAGCAATTGAATCGTTGTTGTCCTAATGCAATAAATGAGAGCAGGAGCGAGAGAGTAGGATTGTATCGGAATGAACAAGGGGGTTTGCTTGCCTGGTAGATCAACAAGGAAGGCACTGCTCCTCAGACAGGTACTCTGGAACGGTCTCCGGAGCAGGACCTATCGAGAAGGAATGGTGTCGGCAATCAATACACAAGCATATGCAACAATATGATGCATGATCATGGCATGTAGATGTGGTGCTGTTTGAGCTAATGCAACTAGCTGTTATTTGGATGGAGTCCATTTGAACCAAAGATTCAAATGCAACTCCAAGTTAAGCTCTTATATATGCCATTTACATGTTTTCACTTATACAGTAGGTATAAGTTGGTCTGTCATGCATGAAACTAGTACAGATGGAAAGATTGCATTTTTCTGATAATTTTTCATATATAAATTATTTCAATCTGAGCTACGGTTGAATTTCTATGATTTTTTTGAAGTTTGAATCATTTTCTGGAATTTCCTGATTAAATTTAAATCCAGAAAATAAATAATTGCATCAGCACTGCGTCATCCTTGCGTCAGCAAGTCAACAGCGTTGACTGGGGTCAAACCTGATGTGTGGGTCCCATGTGTCAGTGTCTGTGGCTAATACTAACTTAGATTAAACCTAAACTGGTTTAATTAACAGATCTGGCCCCACGCGTCAGTGACACAGGGTGGTCAAACCCTGGTCAGACTGGGTCAAACCCAGTCAACCGGGGCTAATCCCACCGGCGACTTGATGCCGACGAGGCCAGACACGGCGGCGGGCTGCGGGATCGTCCCTCCGGCGACCAATCGCGCGGTGGAGAGCACTTACGCGAAGCCCAGGCTCGCGCGCATCCAGTGGTGCCCTCTGTTTCACCGGAGTTGGCCTATATCGATGGCGGTGACCACTTGGGCGGCGGCCGGAGTTCGGCGAGGAGGGGAGAAGGGGCTACGGTGCACGGCAGGGGCCGGGGTTGGTCGCGTTCGTCTCCTTGAGACGTGTTGACCACGGTGGCGTGCTCGGTTGCAGGTGCCCATAGGTGTGGCTGCGGTGGCGACATAGCCGGCGGCGAGGTGCTATGGCCATGGTGGGGAAAGGGAGCTATGGCGCGAGAATGGAGGAACGGAGAGAGGGGGACGGGGCAGGAGCTCACGGCGGGCTCGACGGCGTCGTCGGCGAGCTCGGGGAAGGGCTGGAGTCGGCGGGGCGGCGATGGGGATCCACGGCAGCCGGAGGCAAAGATGGCGACGGGACGGCTCCACGGGGCGTCCGGCGAAGCGTGGCTTGACGGGGAGGACGAGGACGACGGCGCGGAGCTCGGGGACGGCTCAGATGCTCTCGAGGGGCGCGGTGGCTACGGCTACGGCGAGCGGTGGCGACGGGCGCGTTCGGGCGGTCGGGAGAGAGAGAACCAGGGAGAGGAGAGGAGAGGACTGAGGAGAGAGCGAGGGAGGCTTGGGGGTGCGTGGCGACGCGCGCGTGACCCAGGCGACGAGGGGGCAGGCAGGCAGGGAGGAGGTGGTGGCGCGGCTATGGCATGCCGGCCACGCAGCTGCTCCTACTGGCAGGAGCTTGAAGAAGCTCCTGGCAGTTAGGCTGGGCCGCCTGCTAGCTGGGCCGGCCTGCTAGGCCGCTGGGCTGCACAGAGGCTGCAGGTAAGTCCAGGTAGTCTCTTCTCCCTTTTATTTTTCTTTTCTATTTTCTGACATTTGTTTGGTTTAATAAAAATACTAAACCAGTTTATATTCTTATGCCAATTTTTATAGGGGCTAGTGACATTATTCCAGAGCTCCTCAACAAATGGCTAACACATGGGACCCACACGTCAGGTTTGACCCCAGTCAGCGTTGTTGACTTGCTGACGCAAACATGACGCAATGCTGATGCAATTATTTATTTGGGTCATTTTCAGAAATGATTCTGAGGGTTTCACAAATCCTCATTTCAGAATTAAATGGAATTTAAACATGATGCACACATGACTATCTAGCCTAGGTCATACCAGAACTAGGGATGTGACAACTACACTCTACTCAACCTCACAGCGAAGGATGTCATCTGCTCCTGTCTGTCCCGAAATCAGTTCAGGAACGTCATGCACCTCAATCACGCGAAGCTAATCTGAGACCGGCTCTCTGAGGTCTACGAAGGTCATCGTACTTGTCATGATCCTTGGTTTGAGGATTACAAGGATTCTCTCAAGGAGATGACTTTCGCACCTGAATTGTCATCCTCTTCACCGTGCCTTATGGCAGAGGGTGCCAAGGTAACTGAATGCTACCTTTCCGAGTCTAGTGATGATGAATCAGGTGATGAATTTGGCCCCAGCTATGTCAAACTTGCTTCCCTTGCCACTAAACAACAAAGAGCTTTGGAAAAAGTTCAAAACATGCTAGATAAAAGTGATGATATGTTGGGTGAAGAAATGGATCGCACTAAAACCTTGACTAAAAATCTTCAGAGACTTCAGTCCAAATTTGACGCCCTTCAAGATCATCATAACACTCTCGTATCTAATCACGAGAAGCTTTCTTCAGTATCTCTTCAAAGAAAGCAAGATCTTGAAAAGCTAAGAGTGGGTTATGAATATCTTCAGAAGGAGCGCGATTCATTACTTGCTCAACAAATCAGCGCTACTCAGGAAGAATTTATTCCACCATGTCTGAAGTGCATTGAACGTGAAACTGCCAATTCTTCACCTGAATGTTCAAATGCTTCTAATGCTGCAAATTCTTCATCTGTCTCTGCTGTCACTAATTCCTCATCTGAGGACAATGCAAGTATCACTGATGATGCAGGGCTGAAGGAATTGTACATGACAGGCATGTACAAAAGCCTCAAAGGGCATCAAACTCTTTGTGATGTGCTCAAAAAGCAGATCCTTAACAGAAACCCTAGGAAAGAGGGTATTGCCTTTGAGAGGAAACTCAATGCTGATGGAACATATTGGAAGCCTGAGCAGTACCCCAAAACCTCATGGGTTGCTGCAACGGGACCTCCAGTTGATCCATCTAACTTATCTGGCTTTACATGTGAATCTCCTCATTCTTCTGATGAGTCATTTGACTCTAACTATAAACTATTCAAAAATCAGAATGGTGAAGTATTTGCTAGATATGTTGGGACTAACTGCAGGAACGGTTCCCCTATGAAGAAAATCTGGGTTCCCAAAAGTTACCTTGAAAGTCTTCAGGTGAATGTCCTCATGACACCACCTATGAAGAATAGGAACTCCAGATCAAATTCTTAATATGAACCAAATTCTTCATATGGATCCAAGTCCTCATATGGACCAAATTCCTCACATGGATCAAATTCCTCAAAAGGATCAAAGTCCTCATATGATCATCATCGTGCTAACCTTTCTGTTTCGCGGGGTAAAGCTAAGGGCTATGAATATGTGCATTATTCTTTAAATCATTATGTTCATAAGTCCTCGAAGAATTTCTCTGCTTATTCATATGATTACCCTAACCCCTCTTATGTGAAACGAAGTGGACTGGCATCTATGCCACCTTTCTCATATGGTGCTCGCAGAGTGATGAATTCTTTGCCACCCCTTCAGATGTGGGTGGTGAAGAAAAAGAACTAATCTCTTATGCAGGGTCAGGTCTCCAGACGTACTCAAAACGTCTGAAGAATTTGCTGGAGACCTGAACAGTGCCTGATAGGATGCAGGCTAATCATGATCAAATGAACTTTCATTTCACACGTCCTCCTACCAAATTATCTGTTCTATTGCTTGATGAAATTGATCTGATGATATTGATGTCATATTCTTCACTGATGAAGTATATGAGTTCGTAAGTTGCACTAATTCATCTGCAGGGTGATCAACCCAAAGCCAATGAGTGGGTCCTCAATAGTGGATGTACAAATCACATGACCGGAGACAAGAATCTATTGATGGATGCTCCTTTATCACCATCACATCTGAAGCATATGATCTTCGCTGACAAAGGCAAAAGTCAGGTATTGGGTCTAGGTAAGGTTGCGATCTCTAAGGACATACACACGGACAAAGTCATGCTTGTCGAGTCCTTAGGATACAACCTCATGTCTGTCTCAATGCTTTGTGATCTTGATATGGTTGTTGTCTTTGGCAAGTATCGTTGTGTTGTGATCATGGAAGCTGACAATTCCAAAGTCTTCGAAGGCTTTAGGAGAGGAGACTTGTACATTGTTGATTTCTCTACAAGACCACAACCAGCCGTATGCTTACTTGCAAAATCTTCAGAAGGCTGGCTATGGCATCGACGACTTGGTCATGCTGGCATGAGGAATCTGCACACGCTCTCGAAGAAGAAGCATGTCATTGGCATCGAGAATGTCAAATTCCTCAAGGATCACTTATGCGGAGCCTGTGAAGCTGGGAAGATGACAAAGGCCAAGCATCCAGCGAAGACTATCATGACTACCACTCGACCATTTGAATTGCTTCACATGGATCTCTTCGGTCCTAAGCATTATTCTGCTGATACAAATGATGCATCTCTATATGGCTTTGTTATTGTTGATGATTACTCTCGTTACACATGGGTACACATTGTCACTTACAAACATGAGGTGCAGGAAGTCTTCAAACGATTTTCCTCGAGGGCTTCAACCAACTTTGGTGTGAAGATCAAGCACATCAGGAGTGACAATGGAACTGAGTTAAAGAATTTCGGTCTTGATGACTATCTTGATGAACTTGGTATTACTCATGAGTTATCTACTCCTTATACTCCTCAACAGAATGGCGTCGTGGAGCGCAAGAACAGAACTCTTGTTGAGATGGCTCGCACTATGCTTGATGAATACAAGACGCCTCGTCGTTTCTGGAGTGAGGCAATTGATATTGCGTGCCACATCATCAACAAAGTATATCTTCACAAATTCTTCAAGAAGAATGCCTATGAACTCCTCACTGACAAGAAATCCAATGTGAGTTACTTCAAAGTCTTCGGTGCTAAATATTGGATTAGAGATCCTCATCACAATTCTAAATTTGCACCGAAAGCACATGAGGGTTTCATGCTTGGTTACAGAAAGGACTCGCACACATACAAAGTCTTCAACAACGTTCTTCACAAGGTTGTTGAAACTGTGGATGTGCGGTTCGATGAAACTAATGGCTCGCAAAGAGAGCACCTACCTTCTGTGATAGATGAACCAGCACCTGAGGATTCTATCAAGTTCAAAGCCACTGAGGATGTCATTCCTACTGAAGAATCTGCTGAAGAATTCATTCTAGAATGTGATGAACGTCGAGCTGGCGCACCTGAAGAAAATAGTGCTGAGGAAAATGCACCTGAAGAAAATGCAGATCAAATTCCTCGAAGACAACCCGCTCATCCTCGTATTGCAAATGAAGTGCAAATCGAGAAGATCATCGATGACATTGAAGCACCAGGTCCTCTCATACGCTCAAAAGCTTCACATTTATCTAACTTTTGTGGGGACTTTGCTTTTGTCTCTATCACAGAGCCCACTAAGGTAGATGAAGTATTTCTGGAGCCTGAGTGGATTCAAGCTATGCAAGAATAATTACATCAGTTCGAGCTCAACAACGTCTGGGAGCTGGTCAAACGTCCAGATCCTCGCAAGCACAACATTATTGGCACAAAGTGGATCTATCGCAACAAGCAAGATGAAAATGGCCTTGTGGTGAGGAATAAGGCACGGCTTGTAGCTCAAGGCTACACACAGGTTGAAGGAATTGACTTCGATGAAACTTTTGCACTTGTTGCTAGACTTGAGGCTATTCGCATATTACTTTCTTATGCTAACCATCATGATATTATCTTACAACAAATGGATGTGAAAAGTGCATTCCTCAATGGTAAGCTTGAGGAAGAAGTATACGTTGCTCAACCACCAGGTTTTGAAGATCCAAAGAATCCTGACAAAGTCTTCAAGCTCAACAAGGCCTTGTATGGCTTCAAGCAAGCCCCTCGGGCGTGGTATGATACTTTCAAGGAATTCCTCATGAAGAAAGGCTTCAAACCCGGTTCACTCGACCCAACTCTTTTCACTAAGTCTTATGATGATGAATTGTTTGTGTGCCAAATATATGTTGATGATATCATTTTTGGTTGTACTGACCAACGATATAGTGATGAATTTGCCTATATGATGAGTGAAGAATATCAAATGTCTATGATGGGAGAATTGAAATTCTTTTTAGGTCTTCAAATTTGTCAATAGCGCAATGGGATATTCATATCTCAGGAGAAATACCTCAAGGATGTATTGAGAAAATTCGGCATGCAAGATTGCAAAGGGGTCAAAATTCCAATGCCCACAAATGGCCATCTATGCACTGATGAAAATGGTCAAGACTTCGATCAAAAGGTATACCGCTCCATGATTGGCTCTTTACTGTACCTATGTGCATCTAGGCCGGATATTATGCTTAGTGTTTGCATGTGTGCCCGATTTCAAGCTACACCGAAGGAATCACACCATAAGGTTGTGAAGCATATTCTTCGATACTTAGCTCACACACCAACACTTGGATTATGGTATCCCGAGGGCTCTTCTTTTGATCTCATCGGATATTCAGACTCTGACTATGCTGGCGATCGCGTGGACCGCAAATCAACATCAGGCACATGTCATTTCCTCGGACGATCTTTGGTCTGTTGGTCCTCGAAGAAACAGAACTGTGTATCACTCTCCACTGCAGAAGCTGAGTACATTGCTGCTGGATCGTGCTGTGCTCAACTACTATGGATGAAGCAAACACTCAAGGACTATGGCGTCAACGTGAAGAATGTACCTCTCTACTGTGACAATGAGAGTGCTATCAAGATTGCTCATAACCCAGTTCAGCACTCGAAGACCAAGCACATCCAGATTCGTCATCATTTTCTTCGTGATCATGTGTTGAAGGGCGACATCTCCATCGACCACGTCAACACTGAAGATCAACTGGCCGATATCTTCACTAAGCCCTTGGATGAGAAGAGATTTAGCAAGTTGCGATGTGAGCTAAATATCCTAGAATCTTCAAATATTCTCTGAAATGGACACACATCCTAACACTTATGCTGACTTGATGACTTAGATGCGCAACACACGAAGTAACGTTTTTCTTCAATCAATGAAGACTAACCCTCTAAGTGGTGAAGAAACTAATGAAGAAATTGATTCTCAGAGCCCTACGACAATTGTACGAGGTGTCTGAAATCAGCTTTCTTATACGGTGGGTTACGCCACCACCCAAAGTTCAAAATCTTCAATTTGAGTTTTTCTTCGTTTTTAAAATTCCTCAGTATTTCAAATTCTTCAACTTTGCATTGTCTTCACTATTTCCGGTGTTGTTCTTCATTTGAATATATATATATATATATATATATATATATATATATATATATATATATATATATATGTGTGTGTGTGTGTGTGTGTGTGTGTGTGTGTGAGAGTTTTATGTCCTCTACAGCATTCACTTATTGCTAATTCTTCAAGTTGTTTTTCTTCTGCTAAGTGAATGTGATCGGACCCTTCCCTTCTATGCTAAACTCAACCCAGTCTATTCACAAATTCCTCATGTGCGTTCAAATTGAAACTCGTTCAAAATCTTCACTGTGTCCTTGACAGCTGAAGAAATTGCCAACGGAACTTTTAAACTTATCTTATCTAAATTTTCGGCATTGCCGCTCAAACCGTTCCACTTCTCATGACAATACTTATCTATTCACCACGATCCTACACGGTCGCCACCTCTTAGTACGTGGGTGACACATGTCACGCGAATGAGAAGGGCCAGGGGCACGTTCGTCCGATTTCCTCGGGTGAACAGTTTTTCACTCCATCTATAAATACCCTTGTCTCTTCCTCACTTCACTTTCACCTCGCTCGTGCTCTCTCCCGCTCGAGCTTCCCGAAACCCTTGCACCACCGCTACTTCATCGTCGCCGGTGAGGAAGAGCTTCACTGCCTCGACCTCGTCGCCGTCGTACTCGTGCCGGTTGTGGACTTCTTCACTCCGCCGCCGCCGTAGCTGTCTTCCTCTGCTGAGTTAGGGCGTGGAAGATCTGACCCGACGAACTTCACATCTACTCTTTCCAGTTCGTCGCATTCTTCACTTAGGGTAATTAAAAGTTACTTTTACTGCCCTCTTTGATTCTCAACTTTTCTTGAAAATCTTCAAAGGTGTTTATTCTTCAAATCTTCACACACATGAACACCTCACATGTCATCTGCTCTTGATTGGTTTCTCTAAGCAATGATTTTCTTCAAGATTCCTCAATTGCGTGGATTTTCAATCTATACAACTCTCGAACCTAAGACAAAGAACGCTTAGTAAAATTCCTCAAGACTCATCTGGTCAAATTCCTCAAAACCTATTCATTTTTTGAAAAACCTTCTGAGAACGCATATGACCTCTCCAAATTCCTCGCAACTATACTCTGTTCACAGGTACAAATGGCCACTGCTGAATCACTAGGTTCTCATCAACTTAACTCATTTGCAGTGTTCCTCGAAGAAAAGTTGCACACCTCTTCAGAAACTTCAGTTGTTCATATTCCTCAGCTGAAGAAAATGGCTGACAAGAAGCCACAGAAGGGAGGAAAGAGGCCTGAGGTCAATACTGCGTTTGAAATTCTTGAGGACATTTATGCTGGATACTGCACTCCTGATGAAGCCAAGTTTGGCAAGGAGGACAAGAATCAGCGCAAGGTGCGCATACAAAGGATAGAGAGGAGATGGGCATGAGAATGGAGGGAGTACAGGTATGTTACTCCCAAGTATATGAAGAAATTCGCGCTCAAACCTCCATGCTCAAGACCTCCATTGGCACCAGGCCAATTGGCAGATCCCACCAGCCTCAAGCGCGGTGAGGACTATGCTGATGAACGGGCAAAGCGCCAGGCCAAATTGGCCAAGCAAGCAAAGGAAGCAGTGAAGAAATTCAACACAGACTTTGCTGCTGTTGCTGCCTCTGCTGAGGCCTCTGCTAGTTAGCCAAAGAAGGAAATGCATAAGAATCATGCGCATAAGTCCAGTGCTTCACCTTCAATGCCCTCACGGCCAAGCTCCTCTGCTATGCCCTCAAGGCCAGATTCTTCAAGGCCCTCACGGCAAATTCCTCGTACTACTCCTTCAAAGTCCTCAGCTCCTCCGTCAAAGTCTTCAGCTGCTCCGACCAAATCCTCGGCACCTGTGCATCTCGCCTCATGCCAAAGGACTCAAGGCTTCTCAATTGCCTTAGGAGCATCTGCAAGCTCCTCAGCTGCTCGAAATTCCTCAGCTGGCCCCTCTCTGCTGAAGAAAAAGGCCACTGCTGGATGAGGCGTTCGACCAAGTCCTCACAAGAAGCAGGTCGCCTTCCAAGTGCCCTCTGATTATGATGAGGCTGATGATGTAGAACTTGCCGAAATCATCAGAGACAGGCAAGCCAGAGCCGCTAGAGCCAAAGGCAGCAATATGCCGCTGATGTTGGATCCAAAGTTGATCCTCGACTACATTGACATGTGGCACAAGGACCCTAACACTCCTTTGCCGGAGATGAACCTCACTCCTGGTCAGACTCATGTTTTGACTGCCTTTATTGAGGAAGAAAAGTGGAAATTTGGCAGAAGTTTGAAGAAAGCGCAGTACAAGAAACAGCGCTACCTCAAGGCCAATGTCCTCACTCTTACCCCTGATCAACTCATTGCCTTGCAAGCTGAAATCAAGCAACTGAGTGATGAATTTGATCGCTACTATGCTGATTGGAAGGGCGCCAAGGTTCGGTTCGTCAATCTGACAAAGAAATTCACTTCAAGTGTTGTTGCTCCTGTGCACATTGAAGTTACACCGGCTGATGCATCTGCTCAGCCCACTGAAGAACATGCCAGCACCGCTGATGACAATCAGGCTACTGAAGAAAATGAGAGTACTAGTGGTGCGCCTGAAGAAAGTGAAGAAGTCAGGGCAACTGCATTAGTTGCGTCTGAAGAAAATGAACAAAAGTCCTCTGCAACTACACCAACTCTGATCCTTCCATCTGCATCAGATGCGAAGAAGACCAAGGTTGCAGAGCGTGCAGCTGTGAAGGAAAGGAAGGCATCAACTTCATCAAATTCTTTAGCTCCGAAGAAGATGAAGCCTCTGACTAGCGTGCAGCTGTGAAGGAAAGGAAGGCATCAACTTCATCAAATTCTTTAGCTCCAAAGAAGATGAAGCCTCTGACTAGTTCAATTGAAAATCCAATTGATGTCGTTCCAGTCTCCTCCATGCTATCAAAGGACCTTGTTCCTTTTGGTGAAGACTATGTGATTCCCAATGAATTCATTGAAGAAACTCCTTCTGCTGTTTCGACAGAGCAGTTGGACGAAGAAATTGAATTGGATGAAATCCCTTCAACTCCAGTCATTTCCTCACCTATGCCTCAGTTCACTGCTGAAGAGGCAGGTGTTGAAGAAATAGAAGATGAGGATGTGGACACTGGTTGCACCACTCCTGTGCTCAACGATGAATTTTGGGACAGTCAGCACCCCAACTCTCCAATGTTCACTCCACTCCAAGCAATTCCTCAGTCCCCTGCTACTACTTAAGTGCAAATGGGATCTGAAGAACCTCATGCAACCCCAAGTGTTCATGAAGAAATTCCAGCCACTAGTGCTGAAGAAATTGTCAATGAAGAATTGAAGACACAGGCTGAAGCTACAGAAGAGCCTGAAATTCCTCAGCCTGAGGAACCTGAGATTGCTATTCCGGAGGTGGTGATGCAATTGACTGACACTCCTCAGCACAAGTGTCACATCCCTAGCTGCTGGTAGTGCTCTAGGCTAGCTTCATGTGTGCATCATGTCTATATTTTCGAAACTTGAACTGAGGAATTTTGGAAGCCTCAAAAACTTAAATAAAAGAGGGGCAAAAACCCTAGAAATCTCATTCATTGCTCCAAAGTGCTCTTCTTAAATGTTTGATAATTTTTGGTAAGGGTTCTGGTCCCAACCAAACTATTGAACATTTTTAAGGAATTATTTTTGGGACTTTGGATTTAATTCATTAGCTATTTGAATTTGAATTATATTCATATAATTAGAATATAATTTCAAATACCCCTGAAATATTTTATAAGCTTTTGGAAGAGTCCATCTAGCAATATAAAATATTCAAAGGAGCTTTGGCATTGTTTGAATTATTATTTTTAATTCAAAACAGTGGCAAAAGAATTAAATAAAAGAAAAACAGAACAGAAAATAAAAGACAAAGAGAGAGAAGGAAGTTACCCGTGCAGCCCACCAGAGCCGGCCCAGCTCCTGTGCTGGTCCAGCACTGTGCGGCCCAGCCCACCGCTGTCGCCACCGTCTTCAACCTCCTGCCAGTAGGCAGGAGGGCGTGTGCCCGACGCGCGCGCGCACGCACCGGCCACCTCATGCTTGCCGCTTGCTCCTGGACGTCGCTAGGTGCGCCACGCCACCCCCTCGGACCCCTCTCACTCTTCCTCGAGGCCCCGCCCCTCTGCTCCCTCTCTCTCGCCCGAACCCGAACGCAGCCATCGCCACCGACGAGAGCCACCGCGGCCACCGCCTCCCCCTCGCCTCTCCGACGCGCCCCCGAGCTCCGCCATGACGTCCCCGTCCCTACCATGGAGCCACAAGACGCCGGATGCCCTGGAGCGCCGTCACCGACGCCATCTTCTTCCTCTGCACCGACGGCCGTCGTCGCTTGATTCGCCGCCCACAGAGCGTCCCCGGCCTCGCCCTCGCGCTCGTTGGACTCGCGGTGAGCCGCTGACCCGTTCCCCTCTTCTTCCCATGCCGTTTGGCCGCTCTAGCCATTGCTTCCGCCGGACCCGAGAGCTCGCCGCCGCCGTGCCTCGTCACTGTCATGGCCAGAGCCACCGTGGCTCAAAGCCGGGCACACCACCGTGCTCCAAACCTCACCAGGAGCACGTAGAACCCACCAGCTTTCCCTCCCGAGCACCACAACGCCAAACCCGCAGGTGCCCGAACTTCGGCCGCCGCCTTGGAGCTCGCCGCCGTCGACTCGGGCCACCCCAGCTCCTCTGGCTTGCTCCATTGGATGCGCACGAGCTCGAGCTCCCTGTAGAACCCCTCCGCGCGTCGAATGGGCGCCGGAGCAGCCATTCCGGCGAGCCACCGCCGCGTCTGGTCGTTGCCGGCGGTTAGACGCCGGTGGATTAGCCCGGTTGACCAGGGATTTGACCCCCCTGGGTCACCGACGTGTGGGCCCGTCCCCTGCTAACTTTTGGTTAATTTAATAACTATTTTAGTTAAGCCACTGACTCACTGACATGCGGGCCCCGCCCGGCTAACTAAGTTAGTTAGGGTTAATTTTAATTAGGTTAGTTAGTCCAGACACTGACACGCAGGGCCCACAGGTCAGTTTGACCTGGACGGCGCCCGTTAACCTGCTGACGTCACTATGAGGTCATGATGATGCAATAATTCCTTTCTGGAATTTAAATAAATCTTAAATGATTTAATAATTTCAGAAAATGCCTAAAACTTCTAAAAATCATAGAAATTCAACCGTAACTCCAAATTAAATAATTTATATATGAAAAATTATCAGAAAAATTCAAGGAATCCATCTGTACCATTTTCATGCATGTTAGAACAACTTATAGCTGTTGTTTAGCACAAATCAATTATTGAATAATCACATGTGGAGTTTGAATTTGAATCTTGTATTCAAACCAACCTCATTTAATCTGTTGCTAGTTGCATTAGCCCAAAACACATTCATTTTGCCATGTCATGATCATGCATCATATTGTGCATTGCATTGATTGTGTTCCCTTTTATGTTGCCGGTAATTGTCCCCTCTCGATAGACGTGATACCGATGATGTGATCGTTGACACTGATGAAGACTCAATGCTATCTTCAGAAGTGCCAGGCAAGCAAAACCCCCTTGTTCATTCCGATACAATCCTACTCTCTCGCTCCTGCTCTCTTTTACTGCATTAGGACAACACCGATTCATCTGTTACTTGCTGCGGTAGCTGAACCCCTTTATCCTTTGCATGACCTGTCATTGCCACAGTAAATAGATGAAACCCACTAGCATGAGTAGGAGTTGTTTGAGCCCTGTTGTGCCTACTCATTCATGTTTGTTTGTCATGCCTGCTACTGCTTAGAGTTGAGTCAGGTCTGATTCATCGGGGATGAATCAGAGGCGTGTGAACATGTCCTACTGTGTGTGAGCTAAGTGTGTGAACACGATTTGGTAAAGGTAGCGGTGAGAGGCCATGTAGGAGTACATGGTGGGTTGTCTCATTGAAGCCGTCCTTAGGAACTGAGTTCTGTGTTTGTGATCCATGATTCAGCTACTACCATACATTGGGCCCTGAAATATGACCCCGTTCGACTTCTTATTCACCCTAGTCCTCTGTCCAGGAGTTGCAAGTAGTTTCTGGTGTTTGTAGCTTACTGGAGGCCGTGGACAGCGCTGACCGTAGGGGTGGGCTGTGATGCGGTAGGTACGTGGCACGGTGTACCGGATGCCCGTTTGGTATCTCGGGAACCCTGTTCACATTGTTTGGGGCTGTGAGCGAAACTCCGGCCGGATCTCCTCATGGATGGAACCCGAATAGGCGATAAACTTGGACTAGAGACTTGAGTGTTTAGGTAGGTCGTGGTCTACACCCACGTCGGCTTTCGCTTGAAGTCTGCCGAGCACATGACGTGTGCAGACGCTAAGTGGTGGAAACATGTATGAAGAAGTACACCCCTGCAGGGTTAACA
Organism: Triticum dicoccoides; assembly: GCF_002162155.2. Taxonomy (NCBI): domain Eukaryota; kingdom Viridiplantae; phylum Streptophyta; class Magnoliopsida; order Poales; family Poaceae; genus Triticum; species Triticum dicoccoides. The sequence continues at coordinate 315,116,653 of NC_041385.1, read as the reverse complement.
TCAACTATTCAAATAGCCGTGTTCGCGGAAAAGGACTTCTGGGTTGCTTATATCAGTTCATAGACAAGTGAAAGTGGATACCCTAAAATACGCAAGATAAGCGTGAGTGCTATGGATGGCGTTCTCGTAGGGAGACGGGAGCGGTTCCATAGTGGTGTATTGATATGGTGAATATGTGGACTCGTGTGCGCCACCTCAAAAGAGTTACATTGCAGTCGTAGTTCAGGATAGCCACCGAGTCAAAGCTGGCTTGCTGCAGTTAAACCCCACCATCCCCTTTGTTGATAATGATGCATATGTAGTTAGTTCTGATGTAAGTCTTGCTGGGTACATTTGTACTCACGTTTGCCTATTTTATGTTTTTGCAGAGAGACTTCGGTCTCACTAGTAGTTCCGCGTGGACTTCGACGTTTAGCTTGTTACCTCAGCTACGATCTTGTGCCCTCGGCAGGATCTGATAGATAGTCAGGCTTCTCAGCCTTTTTCATTTATAGATGTCTGTACTCAGACATGATAGCTTTCGCTTGTGCTTTGACTTGTATGCTCTGATTGTTGGGTCATAAGACCCATGTTTGTAATATCTCGCTCCTCGGAGCCTATTGAATATTTACTTGTGTCGTAGAGTCATGTTGTGATGCCATGTTGTATTTGCACATATCGAGCATATTGTGTGTATGTTATTGAAATGCTTGGTATGTGTGGGATCTGGCTATCTAGTTGTTTATCCTTAGTAGCCTCTCTTACCGGGAAATGTCTCCTAGTGTTTCTACTGAGCCATAGTAGCTTGCTGCTGCTCCGGAACACTTAGGCTGGCCGGCATGTGTCCTTCTTCGTTCCTGTGTCTGTCCCTTCGGGGAAATGTCACGCGATGAATACCGGAGTCCTGTTAGCCCGCTACAGCCCGGTTCACCGGAGTCCTGCTAGCCCAGTGCTACAGCCTGGATTCACTCGTTGATGACCGACACGTTCGATGCTGGGTCATGGATGCCTGTCCCTGTAAGTCTGTGCCACTTTGGGTTTACGACTAGCCATGTCAGCCCAGGCTCCTTATCATATGGATGCTAGCGACACTGTCATATACGTGTGCCAAAAGGCGCAAACGGTCCCGGGTAAAGGTAAGGCGACACCCGTGGGAATACCGTGCGTGAGGCCGCAAAGCGATATGAAGGGTTACATGCTAGATCTATGTGGCATTGAGTCGGGGTCCTGACAACAAGCCAAAGGATCCCTTCTCCAAGAAGCAAAAATTCAAGGCTGATGATTTCTTCGGCGAGCATGTGTTCTTCACTGAATTCAACCCCTATGACAATGCTCGTCTTAGAAGGAAGCGTTTCTGGACTGCCAGCCAGGCCAACTTCTATTCCTCACTGCTCTTCAGCAAGGACAAAGTCTTCGACCACGAGCACATTCCTCAGTGGACATGGAATCCATGCCTTGCTTCTCTCAAGTCCTCAACATGCTTCATGATGCAGGCTTGCTCAATTTCTGCTCTGACATAGTTGATTGGAATGAAGAGCTCATTCTTCAGTTCTACGCAACTCTGCATATCACAGGTGATGCTGCTGACGTCAACTCGTGGGTGTTGGACTGGATGACTGAAAACACTCATTACAAGGCATCAGGCTCTGAATTGCTTCGTGCCCTGGCAATCAGTCCTCCACCTGACGATGCTCGTTGTCTGTATGATGAGCCTGAACTCACTGCTCACTATATGCAAGTGCTCATGAAGCCGTTGAAGCCGGGTCAAGCCCCAAGGACCAAATTCCTCGTGAAGGAATTGCTCTATGTGCCAAGAACCATCTACCGCATTCTGACGAAGGCCATGAGTCCCATCAAAGGCCATGACTCATCTGAGGAAGAAATTATCGGCATGATGAAGAATATGCTTTTCAACATCATGCATGGCATCCCCATAAACTATCATGATTTCTTCATGAGGACTCTGGCGAATGTTGCACTTTCACCATTTGAGCTGAAGCCTTACGCACCATGGATCATGAGATTCCTCAGAACAAGGTCTTCACTCAACTACAAGGCTGATTTTTAGAATCACCTCAGCTACTTGCCCCCTATTGAAGTCCTCAAGCGGACAATTTCCTCATCTGATGAGAAGGGCAAGTCACCAGCCGTTATCGATGAAGGCATTCGTCCATTGGATGGTCAGTTCCGCAAAGTTGCATCTTATTCCACCAATGATGAATCTGCCACTCATGATTCTGCTGCCAATGCTACCAAGTAAAGTCCTCAAGCTACTGCTCCTCGTGTGATGACTGACCGTGAACTACTTATAAGTCTCCACCAGAAGGTGGATCGCAACCACAAGTGGGTTAAGTGTCAGTTTGGCTCCATTCTTCACAACATGACTTCCACACATAATGTAGTAAAGAAAAACCATTACTACCTCCATGAAGTGTTTGATCGCACCTGGGCTATTCTATCACATCTATATGGTGAACAAGATCTGAAGCAAATGGGCTTCAAGGAAGACTTTGACTGGTCTGCTCCTCCACCGAAGAAATACAAATAGGTCAAGGTTCCTTCCTTGGTGGCTAGCTCATATTCTTCATCACGTGCCACGGACGAGCATGAAGACTTGGACGACACTGCAGCAGGCCCTACAACGACTCAAGACCCTGACAACGTTGGCGCTCCTCCATCTTCATGACATTCTTCAGGGGCATTAGTCCTCATTTTCAACCCTTTTGGTCATTCGATCACAAAGGGGGAGAAATTTGAGTTAGTCTTCAAGCGGGTCTATCTTATATGGGCGTTTTTTTCTAAGTCACAACTCTCATTCTTTTGATGACTTTGCTGGATCGAGTTGTAATCTTAAACTCTATGGTGGCCTGATACTTTTGCTGAGTTTTTCTGCATGCTTATTCCTCCTTAATATTAATGCACGCATGCTGAATTACATCAGACACCATATTTCATCATGCATTTCAAATTCTTCATATTATATGTCAAATGCGTGTATGAATTACAAGATATAGGGGGAGATCTCCATGATTATACTCTTCAAGTGTGCATTGCTTCAAAAGCAAATTCCTCACTATGCACATCTTCAGGGGGAGTTCTTCTATATCTTGCAATCAAATTCCTCAATATAAGTATTTACACTTCATATGTTTATCCCTGTTGAAAACTTAACCTATATTGGCATCAACCACCAAAAAGGGGGAGATTGTAAGTGCATCTAGTGCCCCTTAGTGATTTTGGTGTATTGAAGACTTATAGGTTAAGGGATTGATGCGTTTGTGAGTGTACACAGGTCTATAAGTCTATGAGGAGTTTGATATTTACAGAGAAAGTCGACCCCTAAAAATGAAGTTCTTCAACTGAAGACTTTGGATTTCTGAAGACTTTGAAAGTGAAGAAATTGGTGTGACCTTGAAGACTTGGTATTCATTCGAGGAACATGAAGCGTGAAGACTTTTGTTTTCGTAATTTTATTTTCTCTTTCTTGAGTCATAGGAAACACCGTACTGTTAAAGGGGGTCGAGGAATACTAAGGAAAAAAATTCCATGTGATGCTCAACTCAAAATCCTACACCTACCAATCCCTTCGAGTGAAGCCATTCGAAATCTCATACAGTTCAGTCATATTCTTCAGTGACAGAGACGAAGTTCTTCTGGTCTCTGAGGAATTTGTTCTGACTGAGGAGTTAGGAATTCGGCAGTGCGAATTGCCTACACAGTCAGGAACATGATAGCCATGTGGATTTTGATAGTCAAAATTCCGACCGTTGTTGTGCTATGCGCCAGAAGTTCCAAAATATCTACCCACCTAACGGTCATATCAGACAAGGGCATTTATGTCTTATCATGTCGGGCTGCTCCCTAGGCTATAAATAGCCGCCCCCTACAACCACTAGCTGGTTGGCTGCTCCGAGAGAAACTGGCACTTGTCATTTGAGAGCATCCCATCCTCTGAGGACTTTGAGCGAAAATCATCAAGTGAGGAAAACCCATACCCAACACCTACAAACCCAAAGTGATTGAGCATCACTGAAGAGATTGATCCTGCGTGGATCCGACACTTGTTTCCTTTGAAGACTGTGCTTCTTCCAGACGGTTAGGCGTCAAGGTCTAGAGCATCCAAGAGGAATTGTGGATCGCCGAGTGACCGAGTTTGTGAAGGTTAGGAAGTCACCTGAAGACTTACCACGAGTGATTGGGCGAGGTCTGTGTGACCTTAGCTCAAGGAGAATACGGTGAGCACTGTGTGTCCAGGACTGGGTGTCCTCGAGTTTAAATACTCAGCCGCTCCAACCAGATGTACAACTGAGACAACAGTTGGAACTGGTCTACCAAATCATTGTCTTCACCGAGCTTACTGGTTCTATTTCCTCAACTCTTTCATTTCCTCATGTCTGTTGTTGTGTGCCTGTTCATATCTGTTTGAAGACTTTGACTGAAGACTTTCTCAATTTCCTCAGTTCAATTTCTTCAGTCTGTCCGTCTTCTTTCTTGTGTTATCATGTGTTTACGCTTTCTGTACTCTGTGCTTGTCTTCATTTCATCATGATGACTATGCTTGTGTTCTGTTATGTTTACTTCTGAGTACATATTCCGCTGCAAGTAGTTCTTCAGTTAGGAATTTCCTCACCAGCAAATTCCTTAGTGAAGAATTCATAAAATCGCCTATTCACTCCCCCCCCCTAGTCGATATAACGCACTTTCACATCCCTCAAAGATTATCATGACCACTTCTCGTCCCTTTGAATTACTTCACATGGATCTCTTTGGCCCTACTCATTATGGCACGTTCACTAATGCTGCATCTTTATATGATTTTTTCATTGTTGATGATTATTCTCGTTACACATGGGTGCATATCATCACTTACAAATATAAAGTGCAGGAAGTCTTCAAACAATTTTCCTCAAGAGCATCTATGAACTTTGGTGTGAAGATCAAGCATATCAGGAGTGATAATGAGACTGAGTTCAAGAATACTGGTCTTGATGACTATCTTGATGAACTTGGTATTACTCACGAGTTATTTGCTCCCTATACCATAAGCAGAATGGCGTCGTGGAGTGCAAGAACAGGACTCTTATTGAGATGTTTTGCACTATGCTTGATGAATACAAGACTCCACCTCGTTTCTGGCCTGATGCTATTGATACTGCATGCCACATCATCAATAGGGTATATCTTCACAAATTCTTCAAAAATACCTCATATGAACTCCTCACTAACAAGAAACCAATGTAAGTTATTTCAAAGTCTTCGGTGATAAATGCTAGATTAGAGATCCTCATCACAACTATAAATTTGCACCGGAAGCACATGAGGGTTTTATGCTTGATTACGGAAAGGGGTCACACACCTACAGAGTCTTCGACACCTATCATCACAAGGTTGTTGAAACTGTAGATGTGCGGTTCGATGAGACTAATGGCTCGCAAAGAGAGCACCTATCTCATGTGCTAGATGAAATGTCACCTAAGGAATCCATCAAGTTCAAGGCTACTGAGGATGTCATCCCTACCAAAGAATCTGCTAAAGAAGTCATTCCAGAACGTGAAGGATATCATAATGGTGCTACTGAAGAAAATGGCCCTGAAGAAAATGGTGTGCCAAATCAAAGTCGTCAACCTGCTCATCCTCGTGTTGCAAATGAAGTGCAGATTGAGAGAATCATCAACGACATCAACGCACCAGGTCCTCTCATGCGCTCAAAAGCTTCACATTTGTCTAAATTTTGTGGGAATTTTGCGTTTGTCTCTATCACAGAGCCCACCAAAGTTGATGAAGCGTTCATGGAGCCTGAGTGGATTCAAGCTATGCAAGATGAATTGCATCAATTCGAGCTCAATAATGTGTGGTAGCTTATCAAGCGACCAGACCCACGCAGGCACAATATCATCGGCACCAAATGGATCTACCGCAACAAGCAAGATGAAAATGGCCTTGTGGTGAGGAATAAGGCTCGTCTTGTAGCTCAAGGCTACACACAGGTTGAAGGAATTGATTTTGATGAAAATTCTGCACCTGTTGCTAGACTTGAGCCTAATCGCATATTGCTTGTTTATGCTAACCATCGTAATATCATCTTACATCAGATGGATGTGAAAAGTGCATTCCTCAATGGTAAGCTTGAGGAAGAAGTATATGTTGCTGAACCACCAGGTTTTGAGGATCCAAAACTTCCAGATCACGTCTACAGACTCAACAAGGCCCTCTATGGCCTCAAGCAAGCACCTCGGGCATGGTATGATACATTGAAGGAATTCCTCATGAAGACAGGCTTCAAACCCGGTTCACTTGACCCAACTCTTTTCACCAAAGCATATGATGATGAGTTATTCTTGTGCAGAATATATGTTGATGATATTATCTTTGGTTGTACTAACCAACGTTACAGTAACGAATTTGCCTATATGATGAGTGAGGAATATCAAATGTCTATGATGGGAGAGTTGAAGTTCTTCTTAGGTCTTCAAATTTGTCAGCAACACAATGGCATATTCATGTCCCAGGAGAAATACCTCAAGGATGTGTTGAGGAAATTCTGCATGCAAGATTGCAAAGGCGTCAAAATCCCTATGCCCACAAATGGCCATCTATGCACCGATGAAAATGGTAAAGACTTCGATAAAAAGGTATATCACTCCATGATTGGCTCTTTATTGTATCTATGTGCATCTAGGCCGGATATTATGCTTAGTGTTTGCATGTGTGCCCGATTTCAAGCTACACCGAAGGAATCACATTATAAGGCTGTGAAGCATATTCTTTGATATCTAGCTCACACTCCGACACTTGGATTATGGTATCCCAAGGGCTCGGCTTTTGATCTCATTGGATATTCTGACTCTGACTATGCTGGTGATCGGGTGGATCGCAAGTCAACATCAGGCACATGTCATTTCCTCGGACGATCCTTGGTATGTTGGTCTTCGAAGAAGTAGAACTGCGTATCACTCTCTACTGTTGAAGTTGAGTACATTGCTATTGGATCATGTTGTTCTCAATTGCTATGGATGAAGCAAACCCTCAAGGACTATGGCATCAATGTGAAGAATGTGCCACTCTACTGCGACAATGAGAGTGCTATCAAGATTGCTCACAACCCAGTTCAGCACTCGAAGACAAAGCACATCCAGATTCGTCATCATTTTCTTCGTGACCATGTGTTGAAGGGCGACATCTCCATCGACCACGTGAATACTAAAGATCAGTTGGCAGATATCTTCACAAAGCCCTTGGATGAGAAGAGATTTAGCAAGTTGCGGTGTGAGCTAAATATCTTAGAATCTTCGATTGTTCTTTGAAAAGGACACACATTCTAACACTTATGCAAAATTGATGACTTAGATGTGCAACACACGAAGTAACATTTTTCTTCAATCAATGAAGACTAACCCTCTAAGTGTGAAGAAACTAATGAAGAAATTGATTCTCAGAGCCCTACGACAATTGTACGCGGTGTCTGAAATCATCATTCTTATACGGTGGGTTACGCCATCAACCAAAGTTGAAAATCTTCAATTTGTGTTTTTACAATTTCTTCAATTTTAAAATTCTTCAACTTTGCAATTTCCTCAATCCTTCCAACTATGTTCTTCATGTCCTCTACAGCATTCACTTATAGCTATTTTTCAAGTTAATTTTTCATCTAAGTGAATGTGATGGGACCCTTTCCCCCTCTATGCTAAACTCAACCCAGTCTGTTCACAAATTCTTCATGTGCGTTCTATTTGACACCCGTTCAAAATCTTCACTGTGTCCTTGACAGCTGAAGAATTTGCAAATGAAACGTCAAAATTTTCATATCTAATTTTTCGGCTTTTGCCGCTCAAATCCTTCCACATCCCACGACAGGATTAAACTACTCACCAACGATCTCACACGATCTCCACCACTTAATACCTGGGTGACACATGTCGCTAGAATAGCAAGGGTCAGGGGCACGTCCATCCAATTTCCTCGGACGAGCGGTTTTTCACTTCGGCTATAAATACCCCTCCCCTTCCTCTGAGCTCATTTACTCTGCTCGAGCTCTCTGGCCTAGCACCTCCGCTACATTCCATCATCGACGGTGAGGAAGAGCTTCGCTGCCTCGACCTCCTCGTCGTCGTACTCGCGCCGGCTGCGGAAATCTTCACCCCCGCCGTCGTCGTAGTTGTCTTCCTCCGCCAAGTTAGGGCGTGGAAGATCTAAATGGATGAACTTCCACTGTTCATCTCACAGTTCATCACGTTCTTCGTCAAGGGTAAATAAAATTCACTTTTACTGTCCTTGTTGATTCTGATGATTATCTTCAAAAGGTGTTTATTCTTCAACTTTCATATCCTTAAACACCACAGTTGCTTCTGTTCTTGATCTATTTCTCTAAGATGTATTTTTCTTCAAGATTCCTCAGTTGTGTGGATTTTGAATCTATACAACTCTGCAACCTAAGACAAGAATTCTTAGTGAAATTCCTCAAGACTCCCCTGGTCAAATTCCTCAAACTTGATTCCTTTTAAAAACAAATTCTGAGAACGCATATGACCTCTCCAAATTCTTCGCACCTATACTCTATTCACAGGTACACATGTCTGCTACTGAATCACTAGGTTCTCATCAACTTAACTCATTTGCAGCGTTCCTCGAAGAAAAACTGCATACTTCTTCATAGACATCTATTGTTCAGAATCCTTAGGTGAAGAATATGGCTGATGAAAAGCGTCCTTAGAAGGGAGGAAAAAGGCCTGAAACTAACACTGCTTTCGAAATCTCTAAAGAAATTTATGAAGAAAACTGTAGTCCTGATGAAGCCACGCATGGAAAGGAGAACAAAAATCAGCGCAAAGTGCGCATTCAGAGGATCGAACGCAGATGGGCAAGAGAATGGAGAGAATATCGCTATGTCACTCCAAAGTATATGAAGAAATTTGCTGTCAATCCTCCATGCCCAAGACCTCCACTGGCTCCAGGCCAAGAAGCTGATCCCACAAGCATCAGAAGAGGTGAGGGATTTCGCAAGGAGTGGGACAAGTGCCAAACAAAATTGGCTAAGGTAGCAAAAGAAGCAGTGAAGAAATTCAATGAAGATTCTGCTGTTGCTGCTGAAGCCTCTGCTAGTCAGCCCAAGAAGGCTATGAACAAGAAACTGATGTGAAGCCATCTTCTTCTGCAATGCCCTCACGACCCAGCTCTTCAAAGCCCTCATGGCCACCTGCTCAATCAACACCATCAAGTGTGGCACCTGCTCAAGCAAAATCCTCAGCTACACCTGCAAAGTCCTCAGCACCTGTGCACCTTGCCACGTGCCAAAGGATGACTGGCTTCTCAATTGCTTCAGGAGCTTCAGCTAGTTCCTCATCCCGGCCTTAGTTGGTGAATAAAAAGGCTGCTGCTAGACGCGGCACAAGGCCAAGTCCTCACAAGAAGCAGGTCGCCTTTGAAGTTTCGTCGTCTGACGATGAAGCTCATGATGATGAATTTGCTGAAATCATCAGAGACCGACAACACCTGGCCGCTAGTGCCAAAGGCAATGTTATGGCACTTCTGCTAGTTCCGAAGAAGATCCTTGATTTCATCGATCTATGGCACAAAGATCCCAACACACCTCTACCTGATGTGAACCTCTCACCTGGAGAAAGTCACATGTTGACTGCCTTTATCGCTGAAGAAAAATGGAATCCGGATCAGTGAAGAAAGCGTAGTACAAGAAGGAGCATTTTCTAAAGAAAAATGTTGTGAACATGTCCACTGGAGAACTTGTGACTATTCAGTCTAAAACCAAAGCTCTCAGGGATGAATTTGATGCATATCGTGATGATTGGCTAGGTGCCAAAGTCAGATTCGTCAAGCTGGCGAAAGGCCTCAAGACCAATTTTGCTGCTGAAGCACAACAAGAAATTCCTCAGGGTGAAGCATCTGCTCAGCCCACTGAAGAACATGCCAGCACAGCTGATGAAAATTAGGCTGCTGATGACACCGAGAGTGCCAGGGATGATGATGAAATTCCAGCTCCTGATGAAACTGCCAGGGCAACCATCAATGTTGTGCCTGAAGATCAACCCAGGCCAGCTGAAGAATCTGCTGATGCGCCTGAAGAAACTGAACCCGCCAGGGCAACTGCAATAGTTGTGCCTGAAGAAACTGTGCCTCTTTCATCTGCTCCTCCTTCAAAGTCATCACAGATAAAGAGCACTCACCTTCCTTCTGCATTAGAAGCGAAGAAGACAAAGGCTACAGAAAGGGCAGCTGTGAAGAAAAGGAAAGCATTTGACGCATCAGAGTCTTCAGCACCGAAGAAAGTGAAGACTTTGACAAGCTCATTCAAGAATCCAATTGATGTTGTACCTCTGTCTATCATGCCATCAAAGGAGATTGTTCCCTTTGGTGAAGAATATGTCATCTCTGGTGACATTGATGAACAAAATCCCTCTGCTGCTACGTCAGAGCAGTTGGATGATGAAATTGAAGTGGATGCAATCCCTTCACCACTACAGGTATCATCGTCCATGCCTCAGTTCACTGCTGAAGAGGTGGGCGTTGAAGAAATTGATGCTGAAGATGACGATGTGGACATCGCGTCTACGACTCCAGTGCTGAATGATGATTATTGGGAAAGTCATCATCCCAATTCTCCTCTGACCACTCCTCTGCAGCAAATTCCTCAGTCCCCAGTGCAAACTAAAGAAATTCATATGGGTTCTGATGAAGGTCAAGCTCCACTTCATTCTATTCTTGAAGAAGTTCCAGCCACTAGTGTTGATGAAATGGAGAATAAGACTGCAGAAGAAACTGCTCTTGAAATTCCTCAGCCCGAGGCTCCAGAGGTTGTGCATCAAGAGGCTATGAAGACTTCCACTGCAAATCTTCAGCCCAAGCCACAGAATTCTCACACCAAGAAGCAGAAGTTCAAGGCTGATGAATTCTTTGTTGAGCATCATTTCTTCTCTGATTTCAATCCATATGACTCTGCTCGACTTCGCCGCAAGCGTTTTTGGAATGCCACTCAAATGAACTTCTATTCCTCATTGCTGCTTGACAAGGACAAAGTGTTTGACCATGAGCATATTCCTCATGTGGATATGGAGTCCCTTCCGTGTTTCACCCAATCCTTAGTGTTCTTCATGACGCTGGTGTGCTTAACTACTGCATCGACATCTGCGATTGGAATGAAGAACTTATTCTTCAGTTCTATGCCACTTTGCATCTCACAGGCAATGTTGATGATGTGAATTCATGGGTTCTGGACTGGATGACTGAAAACACTCATAACAAAGCTCTGACCTCTGAATTGCTTCATGTCATCCCAGTTAGTCCTCCCACTAAAGGCGCTTTGAAAATTTATGAGGAACGTGAATTGCAAAATCATCCGTTGCAAGTGCTGATGAAGCCTTTGAAGGCTGGCCAAGCTCCAAGGACCGGATTCTTCGTCAAGGATTTGCTCTATGTGCCAAGAACCGTCTATCGCATTCTGGCCAAAACCCTCAGTCCAATCAAGGGCCACAACTCTGAAGAAGAACAAGTTGTTGGCATCATGAAGAATCTGCTTTTCAACACCATGCATGGCATTCCTATCAATTACCATGATTTCTTCATGAGGACTTTGGCCAATGCTGCTTTGTCACCTTTTGAGTTGAAGCCCATGAAATTCATCAGATCAAGAACTTCAATTCATTACAAGGCTGACTTTCAGAATCATCTCAGCTATCTGCCCCCAATTGAAGTCCTCAAACGGACTATTTCCTCAACTGATGAGAAGGGCAAGGCCGCTATCATTGATGAAGTCACTCGTCCTCTGGATGGTCAATTTTGCAAGGATGCATCCTACTCAACCAATGATGACTCTGCCACACATGACACTGTTGCAAATGCTTCAAAGCTAAATACTCAAGCCACTGCTCCACGTGTGATGACTGATCGTGAACTGCTCCTAAGTCTTCATCAGAAGGTGGATAGAAATCACAAGTGGGTCAAGCATCAGTTTGGTGCAATTCTTCACAACATGACAGTCACTCAAAATTCTATGAAGAAGAATCACTACTATTTGCATCAAGTCTTCGACCGCACCTGGGCTATTCTTTAGCATCTATACACTTATGATGAACTCAAGCAGATGGACTTCCAACAGGACTTTGACTGGTCACAGAGAAGGTCAAAGTTCCTCCGCTGGTCGTCAGTTCATATTCTTCATCGCGCGAGGCAGACGAAGCTGAAGATTTGGACAACACTACGGCAGGCCCTACAACAACGGACGACCCCAACAACACTGGTGCTCCTCCATCGACATTATGATGATATTCTTCAGAGGCTTTAGTCCTCATTTTTCGTCCCTTTTGGTCATTTGATGACAAAGGGGAGAAATTTGAGTTAGTCTTCAAGCGGATCTATTATATGGGTGTTTTTGCTAAGCTACAACTCTTGTTCTTTTGAAGTGTTTGATTCGCCGAGTTGTAAACTTAAAGTCCTATGGTGGTCTGATACTTTTGACTACTTTCTGCATGCTTAATTCCTCAAGTACTTAATACACGCATGCTTAATTTCGTCAGACACCATATTTCATCATGCATTTCAAATTCTTCATATTATATGACAAATGCGTGTATGAATTACAAGATATAGGGGGAGATCTCCATGATATTACTCTATAATGTGCATCTACTATCTAAAGCAAATTCCTCAAATATGCACATCTTCAGGGGGGTTCTTTTATATCTTGTTGTCAAAATCCTCGATTTATAGCACTTTCAATTGTTTTGTTTATCCCCGTTGAAAACTTAACCAATTTGTCATCAATCACCAAAAAAGGGGAGATTGTAAGTGCATCTAGTGCCCCTTAGTGATTTTGGTATATTGAAGACTTATAGGTTAGGGGACTAATGTGTTTGTGAGTGTACACAAGCTCTATAAGTCGATGAGGAGTTTGATATCTATGATGAAAGTCGACCCCTAAAAATGTATGTCTTCAGCTGAAGACTTTGGTTCTCCTGAAGATTTTGAAAGTGAAGAAATTGGTGTGACCTTGAAGACTCGGATATTCATGCGAGGATTATGAAGTGTGAAGACTTTTGTTTTCGTAGTTTCATTTTCTCTTTCTTGAGTCACAGGAAACACCGTATTGTTAAAGGGGGTCGAGGTAATACTAAGGAAAGTGATTTCCAAGTGATGCTCGTCTCAAAATCCTACACCTACCCAATCCTTTCGAGTGAAGCCATTGGCAATCTCATATTAGTTCTGTCAATTTCTTCAGTGACAGAGACGAAGATCTTCTGGTCTCTGAGGAATTTGTTCTGACTGAGGAGTTAGGAATTCACCAGTGCGGATTGCCTACACAGTGAGGAACATGATAGCCCCGAGGAATTTGAACCTCAAATATCCGCCCGTTGTTGTGTTATGCGCCAGCTGTCCCAAAATATCTACCCACCTAACGGTCATATCATTGAAGGGCATTTATGTATTATCATGTCGGGCTGCTCCCTTGGCTATAAATAGCTGTCCCCTACAACCACTAGCTGGTTGGCTGCTCCGAGAGAAACTGACACTTGTCATTGAGAGCATTCCATCCTTTGAGGACTTTGAGCGAAAATCATCAAGTGAGGAAAACCCAAACCAAACACCTATGAGCATCACTGAAGAGATTGTTCCTGTGTGGAACCGACGCTTGTTACCTTCGAGGACTGTCTATCCTCCAGATGGCTAGGCATCATGGTCTGAGCATCCAAGAGGAATTGTGGATCACCGAGTGACCAAGTCTATGAAGGTTTGGAAGTTAGTTGAAGACTTACCACGAGTGATTGGGCGAGGTCTGTGTGACTTTAGCTCAAGGAGAATACGGTGAGGATTGTGTGTCCTCGAGTTTAAATACCCAGCCGCTCCAACCAGACATACAACTGTCACAGCAGTTAGAGCTGGTCTACCAAATCATTATCTTCACCAAGCCAACTGGTTCTATTTCCTCAACCCTTTCATTTCCTCATTCATGTGTTGATGAACCTGATCATTACTATTTGAAGTTTTGACTGAAGACTTTCTCTATTTTCTCAATCCTATTTCTTCAGTCACATAGTCTTCAGCCTGCTTATCTTGTTTTCACGCTATCTACTATGTGCTTGTTTTTCATTTCATCATGATGAATATGCTGCTGCTCTGTTATGCTTATACCTGAGTACTTATTCTGCTGCTAGTATGTTGTTGCTTAGGAATTTCTTCACCTAGAAATTCCTCAGTGATGAATTTGTAAAAATCGCCTATTCACCCCCCCCCCCCTCTAGTCGATGTAACACACTTTTAACTACCTAAAAGAACTGTAAGGTTCCATTTCCCCTCTTACATCGTCCCACCTTTTGTCATGCCTCTCCTCGTACGACTCCCAACCCTTCCACTAATTTTCCTCCCTCCCTCCACTGGTTTTCTCGTCTGGTTTCCCAATTTACCGGTTTTCCAATCTATCTTTGGAATCAGAGAAATCATGTATGGAAACCAATCTCTTAATTGGCAATACAAACACAACTAATACAGACGCAATCATTTCCTAGAGGAAAAAATGCAGACACAATCAATTCATGATCCCCCCCCCTCATGATTTTCTGGTTTTGATCTGGCCGAACAAATCAGTATTAATCTTTGGTAACACAATCAATTGTCATATGGTAATCAATGTCTTATTTGCCAATGCATAATGCAATCAATTCACATTAATCACGGACATATTCTTCTTTCCTTATATTGGTTTATTTTCTTCCTTTTCTGCTTATTCATTTCTCTCTCTCTCTCTCTCTCTCTCTCTCTCTCTCTATATATATATATATATATATATATATATATATATCCCTTCCTTTGCCGCGCTAGGACACGCAAGACCCTACATGCGCTGCCGCTGGGACCCCGCTTGCACCGCGTCGGGAGACCTCCACCCTCTCTAGGAGAAGAGGTCGGAGCACCATGACCAGGAAAGATCATGGCGTTGTCAAGGGAGTACTCGCCTCAAGTCTACGCCACACACTCGAGGCCCAGATCCATGTCGCATTTGTGCACCTATGTCGAGTGTTGCCGCCGAGCCCTTTTCACGATGTCATCACCTGACCATCATTGCCAAACCGGGCCTCCTCGCAAGCCTCATGCCCTTCTCCATTCCAGCGT
Source organism: Triticum dicoccoides (assembly GCF_002162155.2). NCBI lineage: Eukaryota > Viridiplantae > Streptophyta > Magnoliopsida > Poales > Poaceae > Triticum > Triticum dicoccoides. The sequence goes on along the minus strand of NC_041385.1, from coordinate 315,101,560 downwards.
AGAACCATCAACAAGCCTTTTTCATCATCGAGTCACTTGGAGACGGGAAGCAGGAAGATGTCGCAGGATGTCATGCATCTTTTACCAAGGACGGAGGTTGGCCAGACCACACGCTCCCGGGCAAATGATTCAATCGTCAACTGCTACAAGGAGGCGATGGTGAGTGATTTATAAATGCTTTTATGTTTATAATTTTTACTTATTTTTCTTGTCTACTAGATTGCCATATCTGATATATTGTTTCCTTGATATAGTTTAGATGGATCTTCAAGGGGCAATGCCGTGATGGCAAGCTAACATGCATGATGCAGTTATGTACTTTACTTGCTCCCATGAATATATGTTGTCTTATTTCTCATGAAAATCATACGCTCATTAATCTTAGCTATATTCTATTCGTGTTGCAGAAAACATAAATTATTTGCGATCTAGAAGGGACTCATCATTCTGAGAGTCTGGTTCTACTCTTAGTTAGGCTGGATTTTTTTTTATTATCCTTGGAAGACTAACATTATGTAATATATTTGTAATCCCATACTTTTGCCAGCATATATATATTGTCTAAACTCTCCCTAACAAAACATACAATCTAGACATGTAGTATTATAGTTGGGGAATTCAGATATTCCATAGAACATCACCCTTCTCACTATTTATTAATATTACTTGCACAATACTTCTCAGTTTTTTTAGGTTTATAAGAACAATCTATGGCATGTTTTTTAATCACTTCAGTTATTAGTCGTGTTTTTTATACCATGACCTATGGCATATCTACTTTGTGTTCTTGACCTTTACTCCATATTAATATAGGGCAGCGCTAGGGATCAGACTACTGATCCCTTGCCTTTCATCAGACTAGTGAAACACCGTTGGATTAGAAGCATAGTAGCCGTCAGATATACTAGTATGGCCCACGCACGATTTGCTGGTTTGGGTCCTTAATTGATTGCTCATGTAATTGCTTCTGCTGAACACGTCCGCTAGTTTTAATTAGGAAACAAATCCCTCTGCTTCCTAGTTGATTGCTTCCTAACTTTGAACGTGAGTATCAGCGTGGTAGACTGGTACACTTGGCCGTTAGATAAAAATTGATTTCCGTAAATCATGGCAAATATTCTTTTATTATCCAATTTTTCTGGAAAGTTGTGATTTTCTTCCAACAAACAAATTAAAAAAATGCAGAATAAATGTAAGAAAATAATTATTATTGAGGATGCATGTTTGTGCTGCCCAACATGCTAAGGTGGCATGGAAGCATTATTCTTTATCAATAGAAGCATCCCTTTATGGTGTGGTCGGAACATAAATTTCCATTGTCTTGATAGAAACATTTTCTGTGTTGACTGAAGCATTATTTCTATGCTATGGTAGCTTCTGCTTTGAAAATTCATTTTTGTGTAGCAAAAGCAATACTTGCATTTGATGGAAGCATTTACATTTCATAGAATAGAATGTGCAGAGGCAAAACAAAAAAGGTTTCGCGTAGAATATACACGGACAAATATTTATTTGATAAGAACAATATACACCTTTACTTTTATAAAACAACGATAATTTGAACTAGCCGATCATGGGGGAGCTCCATGCACGATGCGAGTTCTTCGTTTTCAACAAGGTAACCACCACATACAACAGTGCCTAGTGTCTGCATCACTCTCAACATACAACTGTGCTCGAAATGAAGAAGCGCGACTGAACTGGGCAAAACAAAATGTCTGTACAACAGAAATATCAGTGACAAACAATGAAGCTCACATTAGTAGTGGTTGAAAAGCCAAAAAAATACTACAAGAAGCAAAATGGTTGTACAACAATATCAGTAAAAATAGCAGGGGTATTCCCTACAATTTTGCTAAAATACATATCAGTAAAAGAAGAAACACTAGCCATGGTTGAAGGACACAATACAATTGGTTGAACCAAAATGTCCTCACAACAAAAGAAGCATACACATGCAATGGTTGAAGCAAAAGTTTAGTACCATGGAAGCATATACAAAACCCTAAATCAACTGTGATGTTTCATGGAAACATCAATGAGAAACAATGAAGCATACATCAATTGTTGTTTAGATGAAAAAGTTGCAGCGGAAGAAGAAAAATGCATGTGCAGTAACTTAGTCAAAGAAGAATACTGGTCGTGGGTGAAGCACGCACTAATATTGATTGAAGCACACTGGTTGGAGCAGAATTTATGTACAACAAAATAAACACATAGTGGCAATGGTTGAAGTGGAAATTAGTGCAACCAGGCAGGAGTTAGGCTCTTACTACCTTTTGTCTGCTTCTTGTAATCTGGGCACATAATCATGCAACATAGGTAGCAAAATTTGTTCAACAAATACAAAATCAATGGGGGAGATCTCAAGAATGCTTCAAATAATAGAAATGACCTAGGAGTGAAAATAGGACAATACAAAACCATGCTTCTTCCACTATGTATGTAAGTAACATACAATGAAGCACAAGAGAGTTAATATTGAAGCAATTGTCATTATTCCTGGAAGCATGCAAGGTATATGCACATTTATGAAAAAGGGAAGAAACATACAATAATTAGGATGGTAAGCCCGTCACTGTACTGGAACGTACAACGTACAAACATCTTGAGTAGTTGAAGTTGTATAAAAAAAACATCTCTAGATGAGGATGAAAGCATCCCATGAAATTATTTCAAAACAATAGATAAGGAAAAATATGAAGCATTGCATATTTAGCATCAAGCCTACATGGTGCATAGACGTGAGTACTTGACGCTGTGCACAAATTTCCGATCTAAAAAAAATGTACCAAACATACCAGTGGCTTTGCAAAGTTACACGGACTGGGCAAAAACATGACACACCATTGATGAATTTGAATGAAATACAGTCTAGAAATACTTCACTACAATGATGAGGAGGCTCGACGCCTAGGTTGAGAAAGATCCAAATCTTGAAAAAGCTGAGGAGGCTCCACGCTGCTTGGCCGAGTCGCTCGCGTGGTCGCGCTTGATGCCCCTACCGCCGAGAAGACCAAGCCAGGGGATGCGAGATGCTACAACCAACTGCGACGGAGGCGCATAGCAATGTGAACCATCGCAGTTCACGGTATCGATTGGAAGATCCAGGGGGTGGAGATGGGGGCGGAGGGATCACCGTCCATGCAGCCAAAGAGGTCGCCCGGCGTGATGATAATGGTGGCACATGCAAATGAATTGTGAACTGTTTCATCCTGTGTGTGATTAAAGGGTTGGTGGTCAGCCCTGTCCATAATTAATGGGTGCACGGGGTGGAGAGAGATTCTTGGCCGTGTGATTGAAAACGTAATCGATGGTACAGGGCAAGTCCGACGAATGGAAAACATCATGCGTCTGAGAGATAGAGTTTCCCATTAATATAACCTGCTTGTAAATTAGATTGATGGATTGTATATCATCCTCTGATTTCGTTTGATTATAATACCATCCCTGGTTACATATATAAATTTTGGTAATTTCCTTTTATTCCTCTGCAAGTGAACTTACCTATTTTACAAAACTCAATTTTATTGTGAAGTTTGATTATTCTTCTATTTGCGGCTGGCCTTATAGTCAGTTGTCCATGTGAGTTCACCCAGAACATTACTTGTTGATGTGGCCATTAGTGGCAAAGCTATTGTTTCACGTACGGAAATATTTCAAGCTATTTCATATGCTACACAAAAGGAAAGAGACTTGGACCATGGTGCTTCAACGGGACAAGTTTTAATTGGTTCTATGTTGCTCCAGATGCCTCCACCACAAGAAGAGATCAGACCAATTTTCAGAACTCCTCCGAATAGGTTGTGTTTTGATCTATGGCAAGAAATAAGCAAGCAACTAGCTACGTGATGTGTTTTTCCTTCCATAGTGCGAACGCTAGCTACATGCATGGCATCTTTCTCAGGCAGGTCTACAACTAGTACTAGTTACGTGTCATGTTCTAAGTCTAATTCGGTTGCTATGTGATCAAGGTGGCCGGATAATTAGTTAGGAAAATATCTTCTTGGTTGAACGAAGAGTCCGTATCAGATTTCTTACTTGTTTGCTTATGAGTCGGTTTGAAACGACCTGGTGTGTTGCCTATAAAACGGGCTGGCTTCGTCCATTGTACGCAGGCTGTTTTTTTTAGAGTTTAGACAATATTGTGTATCGATATTAAGCGACCCTCTTTGGGTGTCGTTCATATTTATTTTGTGTGAATTTTCTATTGGAAAGTTGCACTTGGTTCGAGGTCCGTCGTCACCGACAGGTTGCGGGCTGGTTACGTCTACTACGGTGGGAGATTTCTCGTGTGTCGAGGGATTATCCGTTGGTGGTCGTCACGCCATCTTCAGGTTACATGTACTGTTCACGTAATTGGAAGATTTTATCGTGAATCTTGGAGGAGTTCGTTGCATCATAAAAGATCGGGCCGAATCAGTGGCACATCCGAGGTCGTGCCTCATCAGTTGGTATCAGATTACTGGGTTTATTACGGTGCAAATTTTCTCTTTAATTTGTTCATACAGATTCTAAAATTGCGATGAGGATGGAGTATTATTTTGATGGTGAGATGTCCCAATGTGAGAAGGATCCGTCACGAGCCCTTTCATGGTTTCAAATCTACACAAGAGTGAAGGTTGGGCCAACTACTTGTGCTGCAATGTTTGATCGTTCTTCAGAAATAAATTTGGTGAGTCAAACCTTGGTTGATGCATTGAAGCTAGTAGTAATAGAGCATCCAGACCCATATAAGCTCAGATGGCAGGGAAAATTTGTGACAATAAAACATCAAGTAGAGGTGACTTTTGGATTTTGTGGATTTACCAATTCAGTTTTCTATGATGTTCTTCCATATCATATGTATATGTGTAGCTTGATACTTGGTAAATCTTGGATAAAAAAGAGGGAGCTACAGATGGATAAATCTGGCTATTTTTCTTGGAGGAAATTTCAGATTTTTCGATAATGGTCGATGGATTTATTTTAAAGCATACTCTTCGGAACAATATTTGGAAGATCGTAAGAGAAGAGACCCAGCATATGCTGCAATTCATGCAAAGAAAGAAGTAGAGCAGATCTTGCTAGAAAAGAAAAAGGCGGAGGATAATCTTGTTGGAACTAAAAATATTTCTTCACATGAGAAGAACAAAGAGAAACCAGCAGTACCAACGAGTGGGCTGAATATGCAACTTAAGAGGGTACATGATGGAGATGAATTGGCAGTAGACAGATGTCAGCGCATGAGTTTATTTCAAACTCAGTGTGACATTAAGGGTGTGGCGTGCAAGTTAATTATTGATGGAGGTAGTTGCACTAATGGCATTAACAACACGTTGGTGGAGAAGCTTGGTTTGTCCGCATGGCGATATGATAAACCATATCATTTAGAGTGGTTGAACAATTGTGGGAAGCTCAAAGTTACACATAAAGTACGTGTACCATTTTCAGTTGGACAGTATGTCGATGAGGTGGAATGTGATGTTTTGCCGTTGGAAGTTTGCGGTTTTCTACTAGGCCGACCTTGGCAGTATGACCGTAGTGTGCAGCATGCTGGAAGGACCAACACATACACTTTTATTCATAATAGCGCACAAAGGACACTTAAATCGATGAATGAAAAATTAATCCTCTCAGATGTGGTATTGACAATGCGCAAGGAGAGGGCTCCCAAGAAAAACATGAAACCGAAGACGGTTTCTCTTCAAGTGGAGGGGTGTGATATTCTTTTAGTAAAGAAAAAGGCCCCTAAAGCTATCATGAAGCCGAGGACGGCTTTGTTTCAAGAGGGAGAGGATGATGTGGCCATTAGTGGCAAAGCTATTGTTTCACGTACAGAAATATTTCAAGCTATTTCATATGCTACACAAAAGGAAAGAGACTTGGACCATCGTGCTTCAATGGGACAAGTTTTAGTTGGTTCTATGTTGCTCCAGATGCCTCCACCACAAGAAGAGATCAGACCAAATTCAAAACTCCCCCGAACAGGTTGTGTTTTGATCTATGGCAAGAAATAAGCAATCAACTAGCTACGTGATGTGTTTTTCCTTCCATAGTGCGAACGCTAGCTACATGCATGGCATCTTTCTCAGGCAGGTCTACAACTAGTACTAGTTACGTGTCATGTTCTAAGTCTAATTCGGTTGCTATGTGACTAAGGTGGCCGGATAATTAGTTAGGAAAATATCTTCTTAGTTGAATGAAGAGTCCGTATCAGATTTCTTACCTGTTTGCTTATGAGTCAGTTTGAAACGACCTGATGTGTCGCCTATAAAACGGGCTGGCTTCGTCCATTGTACGGAGGCTATTTGTTTAGAGTTTAGACAATATTGTGTATCGATATTATGCGACCCTTTTTGGATGTCGTTCGTATTTATTTTGTGTGAATTTTCTATTCAAAAGTTGCACTTGGTTTGAGGTCCGTCGTCACTGACGGGTTGCGGGCTAGTTACGTCTACTACGACGGGAGGTTTCTCGTGTGTCGAGGGATTATCCGTTGGTGGTCGTCACCCCATCTTCAGGTTACATGTAATGTTCATGTAATTGAAAGATTTTATTGTGAATCTTGGAGGAGTTCGTTGCATCGTAAAAGATCGGGCCGAATCAGTGGCACATCCGAGGTCATGCCTCATCACTTGTGATGCAATGTCATTGTCCATTGTTTTCTTCATAAGAGTTTATTATTTAGTCTATCGGTGTATTATGTATTTGCATGATTGTGAACACAATGATGCCATGCTTGTGCATCATCACCAACAATAGTCATTGTGGCCATGTATGTGGCTTAAGAAGAATAATTTTTGGGACAATATTTGTGTGAGTACAATTTCATAGAAGGATTGATGACGTTATTTCTTTCATGGCGAGCCAAATGTAAAATATTTGTGTGAGTACAATTGCACAGAATGATTGATAACATGCATTTTCATGTGCGGTAACTCGGAGTTAAGCTTACACATAAACCGAGAGTCGGGAAAAGATAAATAGATTATTCGTTTGAGCTATAGTATCTAGACTCGCGTGGCAACACACGGGCAATTACCTATTAATGGAAAAGAATGGAAACAACGAACCAGGAAAGAAAGAAAACAAATAAAGCTGAGAAATTCAAGCAAGTAATGAAGAAAAATGAAGAAGGAAATAAAAGCAAAAGGAGGAAAACCGAGAAAGAAATTAAGAAAAAACTAGTTAAAGCCATGAAAGAAACGAAGGAAAACTGGTAAAAATGAACAGAAAGATGAAAAAGAAGTCAAAGCGATCGAACGAGAGCAAGTGAATCGTTAGAAACAGAGGAAAAAAGACGAAATTATGCTGTCCAGTAGCTAAACATGGAGGAAACCCTTCAGGGTAAAGCGAGATATAGTCATCGGGTGCCTCTCTGCCTCGCTTTACGTCAGACACACTACTAGGAAAATGCTTATAAATAGAAGTTTACCAGTAGCGCCTGTTTATGACCACACACTACTGGTATTTACCAGTAGCGTTGTGTAGAAAACATGCTACTACTACTAAATAACAGCAGCGTGTGTTAGCTTGGGCCGCGCTGCTGTTACATGGGTCGTAGGGAAAAAACGGTAGCCCACTTACCTGTAGCGTTTGTTTCGAACGGGCGCTACAGCTAGTGGGCTTAGCAGTAGCGCTGACCTCTACCCAGCACTATTACTAGAGGAATAGAAAACCGGCCCGAGCGCCCCCACCCCCTCACTCTCACATTATCAATCCCCTCCGCCTGACGATGCCGCCGCGGTTAGGGTTCCTCCCCAACCGCCTCACCCCCGTCGACGGCACCGTGCGCCGCCACCATGCACAGTCGCCTCTCGCCTCCTCCGACCCTCCAGCCCCGTAAGTCCCCCTCGATCTCCTCCTCCCTGCGCGCGCCACCACTAGCTAGTTAGGCTTCGATCGATTCATCACGGCAGCTCGAGCGAGTCGAGGACCTCGCGCATGGTGGGGCAGTTCTTGGGCACACTGTGCAGGCAGTTGTACGCCACCGTGGCGGCCTTCGCCAGCCCGAAGTCCGACAGCTTCGCCGTGGAGTGCGTGCACGGTTGTTTTATGTGGAAGCAGTGTACCGAATTGTTGTGTATTTGTTGACATTTATACTACGTGGTTTTCTTATCGGGGGTGTCAAGTAAGGTGGCTGGGTTAGGTGATCATACTTGATGTATACAAGGTGTGGTTGATGGTGCGACTATGTTGGTCGGCTCCTGCAGCTTGTGCGTTCTAGTTGGTGCTAAATATGGCCTAGCCTAGGAGGATTAAGAACACAACAACTGGTCTATTTTGTATCCTCGAGTGCATGTTTCGCTTGCACAGAAGAGATAGAAAAGTGCCTGCACAGAAGAGACAGAAAAGTAGAGAGAGTAGAGAGAGGGGTTAGGTGAGAAGGGTTAGGTGAGAGTAGAGAGAGGGGTTAGGTGAGGAACTGTGACGCCCCCAATTCGACCATACACTAATCATACACGCAAATGTGTACGATCAAGGTCAGGGACTCACGGGAAGATATCACAACACAACTCTAGACACAAATAAAATAATACAAGCTTTATAGTACAAGCCAAGGGCCTCGAGGGCTCGAATACAAGCTTGATACACAAGAGTCAGCAGAAGCAACAATATCTGAGAACAGACATAAGTTAAACATGGATGCCTTAAGAAGGCAAGCACAAAAGCAACACGATCAAAGAGGCAAGACCTCCTGCCTGGGACCTCCTAACTACTCCTGGTCGTCAGCGGCCTCCATGTAGTAGTATCCGTTGGCGGTGGCATCTGGCTCCAAGGATCCACCATCTGGTTGCATCAACCGGAAAGAAGAACGAAGGGGGAAAAGGGGTAGCAAAGCAACCATGAGTACTCATCCAAAGTACTCACAAGCATCAGATCTATACTATGTATGCATTGGTATCAAATGGAAGGGTTGTATATGTGGACTGAACTGCAGAATGCCAGAATAGAGGGGGAAGACCTAGCCTAACGAATACTAGCATCTTCAAGCAGCTACAAGCATCTTGCAGCATGTAGAACAGTACAGAATAGCAATTTATAATTATCAAACATGTTGTAACATTAATGCTCAGAGATCCTTCCTCGACTCCCTGCGAGAAAGCAATCCCGGAGCCACATATCTTAAGTATCCATCTGTAGTTGTATAAGATCAGGATATAAGTCCGAACGTCCGTTACCGTGGACACGGCTATAAATAGATAATCTTCCCTGCAGGGTGCACCACGTTTTCCAACACGCTCGATCACTCTGGCTGGACACACCTTTCTGGGATCAATGCCCGGCCTCGGAAGATCAACACGTCGCAACCCTACCTAGGCTATGCAGAGAGGTCCCCGACGGTCTACATCCTAAGCACTCCGGGGTCTGGGCCCATCGCTCGTTGCACACCGGGTCGTTGTGCGCAAGGGGATACCAGCACCACCCGTGAAGTGGATGGCACGATCCGGCCCGGCCACAATGCTGAACTGGATGTCTGACAAAGCTTCGGCTGATACTGCGACGTCGAGGCCCATAACTATTCTCGCATGGAGGTTGGTGCGTAAAGGCCAAAGGCCAACTCAGAACAAATACCCAAACCATAGTGTATTATTAGCTTGCGGAGACGAGCAGAGACTCACGATCAAAAGTGACCCCGTCGCCCCGTCTCGTGGACTTATGACAAGGGCCTAGAATGCCCGGCCGTGCCACGTCATTATCTTGCGGGTGCTCTCTGGGCCCGCCCGACTTTCACCAAGGTCTCAAGTAAAGTCATTGTAACCGTGTGTCCAAACATCAAGGGGAAAACCCGAGGAATCACCCCCAGTGGATTCCGCTCAATGTAATCATCAAGGTGAACGTAAGAGGGACCACCCTCGAGGTTCAAACTTGAGGTGTTGAACGACAGAGACACATCAGGAATGGTGAAAGAGGAAATCACCCTCGATGACCATGACCGAATAGCTACACTACAGAATTATCACCAGAAGTGTGTTATGAGGGATCACCCTTGGCACTCGATAGTAGCTCTGCAGAGTCGAGCAACAAAAGGGGTGTGATGTGAGGTGAGGTGTCGGGCTCTGGTCGTCGGTCACGCTGACCAGGCGTCGATGATGAAGCAGGGGCAACAAGGACAAGTGGGGGTCACTAATGGATCACTAGACAACCTATACTAAGCAGTTTAGGATAAGTAGGTAGGTAACAATAAGCAGGTACAAAAGCAGGCTATGCATCAGAATAGGAGCAATCAAATACATTAGCAAAATCTAATGCAAGCATGAGGGAATAGAATGGGTGATATCGGGATGATCAAAGGGGGGGTTTGCCTGGTTGCTCAGGCGAGAAGGAGGGTCGTCGTCGACGTAGTCGATCACAGGGGCATCAATAGCATTCTCGAGGTCTACCGGAGAAGAAGAGGGAGAAGAAACAGTAAATACACGCAAAAATAAGCATAACAAGATAATAAGCAGGGCTAGAGGTGTTCTAACATAGTGCTAGGTGATACTGGCGAAGGGGGAAACATCAGGGAAAGTTTTCCCGGTTCCGGACGTCTCTCAGACAGATGAATCGGAGGGGAAAAGTTCAACGGTTGTTATGCTAGGGACGTGTGACAGATGAACGGACTGCGTATTCGGATTCGCCTCATCGTTCTGAGCAACTTTCATGTATAAAACTTTTTCATCCGAGTTACGGATTATTTTATATGATTTTTCAAAGATTTAAACAATTTCTGGGATTATCTTTAACTCAAAAATGGACTTATTGCGCCAGTATGACATCATTCAGATGTCAGCAGAGTCAACAGTCAACTCTGACTAGGTTGACTGGTCAGTGGGGGTAGTGGGGCCCATCTTTCATTGACTTAGTTAATTAAACAGGTTTAAATTAACTAATTAGTCAATTAGGCTAATTAAGCAAGGTTAATTAACTTAATTAATTTCCTAATTAACTAATTAATCATTTTTTATTTTTAAAATCTTTTTTTTTCACAAAAAAGAGGGTGTGGGGCCCCTTGGTCAGTGGCCCACAGAGGGCTTAGCGGGCGCCGGGCGAAACGGGGCGGAGCCCCCTGGGGCGCGAGCATAGCCCACGGGCGTGGCCACGGCTAGAACAGGAGCGGCCAGCGCTGGCCGGCGGGCAGGCCAACGAGGACGGCCGCCGGCGGGGCCAAACGATGGACGGGACGCGGCGCAGAGGAGGAACGGGGCGAGCGGCCGTGGTCGGAGGCACGGGCAGGAGGCGCGCGTGTGGCGATAGGGTGGGGTGACAGGGCGCGGTGAGCGCGCCGGGGAGGGAGACGACGCGCGGGCGCGTGCTTCGGGGGTGGCTGGCGCGGCACGGGAGCAGAGGAGAAGGGGGAGAACGAAGGAGAGGCTCACAGGGAGCTGCAGGGAGGTGGCAGTGGGCTCGGGGAGTGCGGGGCGGTCCGGCGACGGCGGTGCGGTCCGGCGACGTCGGGCGAAGGCGTTGGGGAGGTGACCGAAGGCGCGGGGCGTCGGGGGCGTCGGCTGCCCCAGACCGGATCCACACGGGGCATCGGGTTGAGGAGGCGGGCGCCGGCGACGCATCGGGGTGACGGCGGGTGGCGATGGCGCGTCATCGGGGCTCGGGGCACCGTGGGGTCAAGCCCCCATTCTAGTTCAGGTGCGGAGGGGCCGGGGCAGCGCGCGGATGGGAGAAGAAGGAGAGAAGG
>NC_041385.1:315059831-315089779 GCF_002162155.2 Triticum dicoccoides | reverse complement strand
GAAGGGAGTGGGGGGATCGCGAGGGTTGTGGAGTGTAGCGGGTTAGGGTTACTGGAGTGGGAGGGGATAAGGAGGCAACGGGGTGGGCCGGCCTGTGGGGGTGGCCGAGTGGGCCGGCGGGGTTGAGGCCCGGTGGGGAAAGGGAGGGTTCCTTTTCTGTAATTTATTTCTTTTATTTTCTATCAAACGGATAGCTACTGTTTTGGATAGAAACAAGGCATCAAATGATTTTTGTCGAGGGTGAAACTTAGCAAATAGTTCAGGCACAATATTGTGGTGTTGCCTAAAAAGTTTCGGGGCCAAAGGAATTGTTCAAGCATTTTTAGAAGTTGAAAAGGTCATTTAATATGATGTTGGACCACTAAATAATTTCCAGGGGCATTTTCAGAATCCAAAAGAGGTTGGTTCCAACATGACAGACACCCAGGGATTATTTGCCACACTTTGAACATTTTAGTTTCCATGTTTGGCAAATTTGAATTTTGACTTTAAATTTGAGTATGAATATGAACATGAACAGTGATTTGGATCAAGTGAGGATTAGCAACAGTAATGTGATGACGTGGCACTATTAACAAAGGATTACTATAGCTTAATTATCCGGGCGTCACAATTCTCCTCCACTACAAGAAATCTCGTCCAGAGATTTAAGAGGTGTAGTAGGGGGAAAGACTCGAAAAGGACGGGGCTCAACACAAGATAGGTACCTCGGGGCTATCTCGCGACGTGGCATAGAGGCATCTCTCGAGTTGAATTTCAAGAAAGTCATCGAGAGCAAGGAGGAGCAATAAGAAGCTTCAAGCGGATGGACAATCGTTCGATGTCTGAAACAGAGTGTGAAAGGGGTTCAGTGCATCAAAAATAAGTATTGCATCTGATAGCAGAGCAGATCACAAGAAGGTGGCTCGTGAATTACATACGAAGTCAAGTGTGAGGAATAATTTTGGAAGACAAAGATGTACAGGAGAGTCAGGTTTTGATCCTGTGAAACTGTGGATTATGGGACCACCATGTGGGTTAAAGGTAGGAAGGGCGCTAACATATGCACGGTCATGATAGCAAGGTAGGTCAGAGGATAGCATGTCAGTTATGTTGGCAACAACGTTGGTACCAAGGGCGAGGGACAAAGAGAACCATTTTCCTGCTCGTTAAGACGAGGCGGACCAATAGGCAAAGTTCTCGTCCATCAGCGCCTACCAGAATGTCATCAACAATAGTAACAAAGTCTTATTGATAGAGAATGTACACCGAGGTGTTTACATAAGCAGGGAATTATCACTGCTCAAGTATGATAGGTTACTAGAAAGGTTGAACAAAACAATGGAAAGGAAAGTGTAGACTCGCATCAGTTATCGGTGTTCTCGAGTGTCTAAATACTCAGAACCCGTGGAAAATTGGAATCAGCGAGAAATAATAGTTGATCAAGAACTCATAAGAAGTTATGTAGTTCCATGACATTCTCGAGATATCAAAGGGTAATACTCAAAGGTATATCAATGTAGAGGTTGAACAGGTGAAACGATCTGAAGAAGACAAGTACTTTAACTTGTCCGAGAAATGGGATCAAAGAAGAACAATATGGTCAAAACGACAGTTGCAAAGGACCAAATATAGATAACAGATGGACTTATCACAAGGGGATTATTATTATAACAAGAAGCTTCCATGATAAGTTCCACATCGGGTCCATGGGCATGAACTCAAAGTTCAAGGTCGACTCCCACTTCTCTAATGCACAACCTCCCATTCACTTCTCATTTTCGACAAAGCCATAGTGTTCAGATTTTATCTAGCATAACACTAGTAGAGTATGGTCCGTAGAAGTTTCCGGGTTCACACAGATTGTGGAAGGCATAGGTTCAACCCATCGGGGCATCTTAGGAACACATACCACAAACTTTAGGAATAAATAACTCAAGCTCGAAAGCAGAGCATGGTTGACAAAAGCAGGGGATACAATCTACCAAAGGCAATATGTATCCGAGGAAAAGCTCACAAGGCTACTGAATATGAAGGACCCTATTGGATAAAACCCAACAAAGGACCTGGAGGTCCACAATGGATCTGATGTGAGTATCGGTACTCAACCAGAAGAAGAAAGAATGTAAGGAGGTCAGGTTATAGAAACAACTAACTAATTCAAAGCTCAAATGCAAAGGAATTATGGTTTCCAAATTGGGGGATTAGAAGTAGAGGCTCTGATCAAAGACAAGTAAGTTGAATAGACATAGATCGACAATCAATCAAGGCTTGATTCGCTGAACACCAACTCATGTCCGGAGTGACATCTGAACCAAGGGGAGAATTTTAAATAGGACCGATGATTGCGAGCATTCGCAAACGAATCGAATCAAATGCTCGAAATTATGACGACAAAGGATGCTAATGAGTATTGCTAGACATATGGAAGTAACCATACTTCAAGCAGATATATATTAGCAGAGCAATAGTTGAGAGGACTATCGGAAGATCGGATGGTATTCCAAAGTATCTTGTGAATCACATGAACAATTGTGAATGAACGAATACTTGGCAAGCACGAGTAATTATCCCTAGGGGATATTCATGCGGCAAGGAATTGCAGGGCAGTAAGCATAAAGGATCCTCGGAACATCGAAGAGTATTTTAGGAAATCTTGTAATAACAAGAGCAACTGGGCATGAAGGTATGAACGACAGCGTAGGTAGTTACGCATAAGGATTTATCGATGGTAGGGATTGCAACGGCGAAGGGCACAAGGGTCTCGAGAGAACTTCGGAGGGTATCTTAAGAATCTTCCGATGCACCAAGTAATCATCTGCAGTGAGGGGCTCTCCGGGAGAAAGTATTTACGAGAACCTAGAGTTGTTAGCAAAATCAGTTAACCCGAATAGAAGAGACATCAGATTCCCAGAGTAAGGACGAGGATAAAAGATCCTACTACCACCCAATGGCGACGTGGGTCCGTAAGCCACACAGCCATGTTAGTAAAATAGTTTTTCAAAAACTAGACTCAACTTTGGCCAAGGGGTCAGAAAGGGGGATCCTACAGGCAGTCGGCTCTGATACCAACTTGTGACGCCCCCAATTCGACCGTAAACTAATGATACACGCAAATGTGTACGATCAAGATCAGGGACTCACGGGAAGATATCATAACACAACTCTAGACACAAAAAAAATAATACAAGCTTTATATTACAAGCCAAGGGCCTCGAGGGCTCGAATACAAGCTCGATACACAAGAGTCAGCGGAAGCAACAATATCTGAGAACAGACATAAGTTAAACAGGGATGCCTTAAGAAGGCTAGCACAAAAGCAACACGATCGGAGAGGCAAGGCCTCCTGCCTGGGACCTCCTAACTACTCCTGGTCGTCGGCGGCCTCCACGTAGCAGTATCTGTTGGCGGTGGGATCTGGCTCCGAGGATCCACCATCTGGTTGCGTCAACCAGAAAGAAGAACAAAGGGGGAAAGGGGTAGCAAAGCAACCGTGAGTACTCATCCAAAGTACTCGCAAGCATCAGATCTATACTATGTATGCATTGGTATCAAATGGAAGGGTTGTATCTGTGGACTGAACAGCAGAATGCCAGAATAGAGGGGGAAGGCCTAGCCTAACGAAGACTAGCATCTTCAAGCAGCTCCAAGCATCTTGCAACATGTAGAAGAGTACAGAATAGCAGTTTATAATTATCAAACATGTGAATGCCCAGAGATCCTTCCTTGACTCCCTGCGAGAAAGCAATCCCGGAGCCACATATCTTAAGTATCCATTTGTAGTTGTATAAGATCAGGATATAAGTCTGAACGTCCGTTACTGTGGACATGGCTATTAATAGATAATCTTCCCTGCAGGGGTGCACCATGTTTTCCAACACGCTCGATCACTCTGGCCAGACACACCTTTCTGGGGTCAATGCCCGGCCTCGGAAGATCAACATGTCGCAGCCCTACCTAGGCTCAGCACAGAGGTCCCCACCGGTCTACATCCTAAGCACTCCAGGGTCTGGGCCCATAGCCCGTTGCACTCCGGGTCGTTATGCCCAAGGGGATACCAGCACCACCCGCGAAGTGGATGGCACGATCCGGCTCGACCACAATGCCGAACTGGACGTCTGACAAAGTTTCGGCTGATACTGCGACGTCGAGGCCCATAACTATTCTCGCATGGTGATTGGTGCGTAAAGGCCAAAGGCCAACTCAGAACAAATACCCAAACCATAGTGTATTATTAGCTTGCGGAGACGAGCAGAGACTCACGATCGAAAGTGACCCCGTCGCCTCGTCTCGTGGACTTACGACAAGGGCCTAGAATGCCCGGCCGTGCCACGTCATTATCTTGCGGGTGCTCTCCGGGCCCGCCCGACTTTCACCAAGGTCTCAAGTAAAGTTGTTGTAACCGTGTGTCCAAACATCAAGGGGAAAACCCGAGGAATCACCCCCAGTGGATTCCACTCAATGTAATCATCAAGGTGAACGTAAGAGGGACCACCCTCGAGGTTCAAACTTGAGGTGTTGAACGATAGAGCCATATCGGGAATGGTGAAAGAGGAAATCACCCTCGATGACCACGACCGAATAGCTACACTATAGAATTATCATCAGGAGTGTGTTATGAGGGATCACCCTCGGCACTCGATAGTAGCTCTACACAGTCGAGCAACAAAAGGGGCGTGATGTGATGTGAGGTGTCGGGCCCTGGTCATCGATCACGCTGATCGAGGCATCGATGATGAAGCAGGGGCAACAAGGACAAGTGGGGGTCACTGATGGATCACTAGCCAACCTATACTAAGCAGTTTAGGATAAGCAGGTAGGTAACAATAAGCAGGTACAAAAGCAGGCTATGCATCAGAATAGGAGCAATCAAATACAGTAGCAAAATCTAATGCAAGCATGAGGGAATAGAATGGGCGATATCAGGATGATCAAAGGGGGGCTTGCCTGGTTGCTCAGGCGAGAAGGAGGGTCGTCGTCGACGTAGTCGATCACAGGGGCATAAATAGCGGTCTCGAGGTCTACCGGAGAAGAAGAGGGAGAAGAAACAGTAAATACACGCAAACATAAGCATAACAAGACAATAAGCGGGGCTAGAGGTGTTCTAACGCAGTGCTAGGTGATACTTGAGAAGGAGGAAACATCTGGGAAAGTTTTCCCGCTTCCGGACGTCTGTCAAACAGATGACCTGAAGGGGAAAAGATCAACGTTTGCTATGCTAGGGACGTGTGACAGATGAACGGACTGCGTATTCGGATCCGTGTCGTCGTTCTAAGAAACTTTCATGTATAAAACTTTTTCATCCGAGTTACAGATTATTTTCTATGATTTTTCAAAGATTTAAACAATTTATGGGATTATCTTTAACCCAAAAATGGACTTATTGCACCAGCATGACGTCATTCAGATGTCAGCAGAGTCAATAGTCAACTCTGACTAGGTTGACTGGTCAATGGGGGCAGTGGGGGCATCTATCATTGACTTAGTTAATTAAACAGGTTTAAATTAACTAATTAGTCCATTAGGCTAATTAAGCGAGGTTAATTAACTTAATTAATTCCCTAATTAACTAATTAATCGTTTTTTATTTTTAAATTTTTTTCACAAAAAAGAGGACGTGGGGCCCCTTGGTCAGTGGCCCACAGAGGGCTTAGCGGGCGCCGGGCGAAATGGGGCGGAGCCCCTTGGGGCGCGAGGATAGCCCGCATGGGCGCACGCCCACGGGCGTGGCCACGGCCAGAACAGGAGCGGTCGGCGCTGGCCGGCGGGCAGGACCGACGAGGACGGCCGCCGGCGCGGCCAAACGACGGACGGGGCGCGGCGCAGAGGAGGAACGGGGCGAGCGACCGTGGTCGGAGGCACGTGCGCGAGGCGCGCGTGTGGCGGCAGGGTGGGGTTACAGGGCGCGGTGAGTGCGCCAGGGAGGGAGGCGATACGCGGGCACGCGCGTTGGGCGTGGCTGGCACGGCACGGGAGCAGAGGAGAAGGGGGAGAACGAAGGAGAGACTCACAGGGAGCTGCAGGGAGGTGGCAGTGGGCTCGGGGAGTGCGGGGCGGTCCGGCGACGGCGGTGCGGTCCGACGACGTCAGGCGAAGGCGTCGGGGAGGTGACCGGAGGCGCGGGGCGTCGGGGGCGTTGGCTGCCCCCGACCGGATCCACACGGGGCATCGGGTTGAGGAGGCGGGCGCCGGCGACGCGTCGGTGTGACGACGGGAGGCGAGGGCGCGTCATCGGGGCTCGGGGCGCCGCGGGGTCAAGCCCCCGTTCCAGTTCGGGTGCGAAGGGGCCGGGGCGGCGCACGAACGGGAGGAGAAGGAGAGAAGGGCGCCGGCGAGGTGGTGATGGGGCGACGCGGGCGGGATCGCTGCCCCGATCCAGATCGGGGGGCGCGAGGGAGGAGAGAGTAGGGGGATCATGGGGGTTGTGGAGTGTAGCGGGCTAGGGTTACTGGAGTGGGAGGGGATAAGGAGGCAACGGGGTGGGCCGGCCTGTGGGGGTGGCCGAGTGGGCCGACGGGGTTGAGGCCCGGTGGGGAAAGGGGGGGGGGTTCCTTTTCTGTAATTTATTTCTTTTATTTTCTATCAAAAGGATAGCTATTGTTTTGGATAGAAACAAGGCATCAAATGATTTTTGTCGAGGGTGAAACTTAGCAAATAGTTCAGACACAATATTGTGGTGTTGCCTAAAAAGTTTCAGGGCCAAAGGAATTGTTCAAGCATTTTTAGAAATTGAAAAGGTCATTTAGTATGATGTTGGACCACTAAATAATTTCCAGGGGCATTTTCAGAATCCAAAAGAGGTTGGTTCCAACATGACAGACACCCAGGGATTATTTGCCACACTTTGAACATTTTAGTTTTCATGTTTGGCAAATTTGAATTTTGACTTTAAATTTGAGTATGAATATGAACAGTGATTTGGATCAAGTGAGGATTAGCAACAGTAATGTGATGACATGGCACCATTAACGGA
Organism: Triticum dicoccoides; assembly: GCF_002162155.2. Lineage (NCBI taxonomy): Eukaryota > Viridiplantae > Streptophyta > Magnoliopsida > Poales > Poaceae > Triticum > Triticum dicoccoides. The sequence continues at coordinate 315,082,827 of NC_041385.1, read as the reverse complement.
GGATTACTGTAGCTTAATTATCCGGGCGTCATAGGAACTAATCCAGATGCACAAGTTTGGTCAGCCAAACTTGGTCGAATCCAGGAGACGGAAAAGGAAGCGGATGGAGGCGGGAGGGGGGGGGGAGATTGAGGGCAGCAGAAGGGAGCGAGTGAACTGACCTGAGCGAGGGGGGGATTAAGGGCAGCAGAAGGGCAGAGGCTTGGTTTCTTCTTCCTTGGCTACCGTCCCTGGAGCAGTGGCGGTGGCGGTGGCGGTGCCTAGTGTTCTAGGGTTTAGAGAGGGGTTCTCTCTCTCGTCCTGCCTTGGCTTTTGTTTAGTGGCAGCGGCGGCGATGCCCAGTGTTATAGGGTTTAGAGAGGGGTTCTCTCTCTTGATTGAACTACTTTTGCTTGTCTGCTTGCGCAATAATGGCAATATGCCATTTATCTTATTATTAGGCTCTGTTCTCTGAACTGAACTACAATTTAGTTGTTATTTTGCTTGCCATGTGTGAACCTGATGTGTATTCTCTATGATGTGAACATGACGTGTATATTATTCAAAACCTGATGTGTATTGAAAACTTTATGTTTACTTTTTGAATCGTTGATCCTTTAATCATATTGCTTTAGGGAAATGGCACCACCACCACCACCACCATGTCGACGTGCAAGTCAAGGTGCGCCAGCAGCCTTGCAACTGGCACGTTGTTCGGCATCTACTTCGAGTCTAGTCATGCGGTGGTAATAAATTATATGAAACTAGTAACCACTATTTTGTTTTTAGTGTTATTGGCATTAATGCATCATGTATATATCATTTTGCTTTTTGTATACAGATCGTCGCATGCAATGTGAGGTCAGAATTCAACAAGCTGACCGGAGACTCTGTGACCTTTGAGGCTCATGGGGGCCCCTACACTATGGAGGTTGAGAAAGGACGAAATATGACGCAGGTGGGAGGAGATGGATGGGTCCGTTTCATCGCCCACATGCGTATCACCGGTGGTGAGTTGATCAGCTTCTCCTTCAGAGCAGAAAGACCCAAGCTGACCGTGATTTATGTCAACAAAGCAGAAGATGATGAGGATGATGAGGATGATGACGACCCACTTGGTGAAGCCATCATAGCTCAAAGAATGAGGTTGAGCGAGGAGGAGGTGTGCAACCTATGGGACATCATTCCGCCACGTGCTGACTTCATCAGGGTGCCATTCGTGACCTGCCTGACAAGTACCATGGTTGATCGACATATCATGGTATGTTGCATTTACTGTAGTAATTTGATGATATGCTTTATTGTTATACTTAGTGTAGAGTCTGATGATATGTATGCTTAGTGAATCTTATATGCTTAGTGAATCTGATGATCTATATGCTTAGTGAATCCGATGATATATATGCTTTATTGTTATACTTAGTGTAGAGTCTAATGATATATATGCTTAGTGAATCCGATGATTTATATGCTTAGTGAATCCGATGATATATATGCTTCCTGTAGAATCAAAAGAACTGTTAATAGTGTAGAATCCATATATACTTATTAGTAGAATTCATGCTTAGTAGAAATGTAGTACTGTCTTTTGATAGTGTAGGACGTGTGAGGCTACTTATTAATTGATATGTTTTTCTTATTCAGAGATTGCCAAAAAGCCTATCTAAGAGTTGTGGTCTCAAGCCTGATGAAGAAGGCTCTGCTGGAATACGCCTTACCGCGAGGGGCTCTGTCACCACTTGTGCGTACGGCGTGGACACGGACGGTCGCACACACTTCAACTCGGTTGGGTGGAAGAGCTTCCTCATCGGCAAGAATCTTCATGTTGGACATGCAATCCTAATTACTATCAGGAACACCCACCGCCCAGGCTTGAGGATGATGGTCATCATCGATATCATCTAGAACTACATATGCTTGCGTGTGGCTGCTGAACCATATATATGCTAGTATGACTACCTAGTAGACTTATCAACTATGATTTATCCATGCATTGTTTACTATATATGGGTTTGTGAGATTGTGTGGTTATATTAAATATGGTATTGTCGTTAATGTTTGTGAGATGGTTCTGTGAACTTAGTCGTTAATGTTTGTGAGATGGTTCTGTGAACTTAATTTATTTGCACTGGACTTGTCTTGATTTCCATGAATATTGCATCTGACATTTTTTTATTTCTATTTGCCTAGTTGTAGCGTGGGGAGAAAATAGGGCACTACTACTACGTGATTATAATAGTAGCGTTGGTAGAGAAACATGCGCTACTACTAAGTATCTTAGCTGCAGCGCTTGTTTAAAAATGCGCTAGTGTTAATTAATAGCTGTAGCGCCCTAGCAATAGCGCGGGTGCCCGCGCTATTGGTATGTAAAAGACCAGCGCCACTAGTAAGGTTTTCTCTAGTAGTGACAGAGGGAGACCAGTCGGTATTCGAAGATCCTTTGGGGCCTCGCGTGAAGGGAGACATGAGATGGGCTAGCTCAGGCGCACAAGAGGCCACCGCCTAATGTTCTGTTTGTTTTTGTTTATTACTTATTTATTACTTTTGTTTATACTTTCAAATATCCTAAATAAATATATTATAAAAACCACTTTACATAAAACATTTGTAGTATTAAGCAAGCATTTGAAAAATGTTAAATACGTATAGAGAAAATATTTCTCATGTATACAGAAAATATAGTGTGTATGAAAAAATATGATTGTGTATTTAAAAAAAATTAATCAAGCATTTGAAGAAATGTTAAACAAGTATTTGAAAATGTTAATTAAGCATTTGAAAATGTTAAATGTGTATATAAAACTGTTGACCATGTGTTAAAATATATTAATAAAACATTTGAGAAATGTGTATAGAAAAAATGTTGACCATGTATTAGAAAAACTATTAATCTTTTATTTGAATAATGTCAATGAAGCATTTGAAAATTCTAAATGTGTATCTATCGATGTATCCAGAAAATCTTAATCTTGTATTATAAAAATGTTAATTAAGCATTTGAAAATGTAAAAAATGTGTATAGAAAAAAATATTGACCATGTATACAAAAAATATTAAACGTATATTAGAAAAATGTATTACTCCTAGATATATACACGAAATGTACAATGCTTATAGAAAAAGTAGACATAAAAAATATAAGATTTCAAAAGATATTAATCATGTATTTCGAAATGTTAAATGTGCATATATAAAATGTTTCTGATGTATGTAAATAATGTTAAATGCGTACTGAAAACCAAGAAAAACTGAAAAAAGGAAAAGTAAACAAAGAACAAGAAAAACCAAGAAAGAAACAGAAAAAACTGAAGAGAAAAAGAAAGAAAAAACCAATGAAAACCGGGAGAAACAAATAAAACAGGTAGGAACCATTAGAAATGATCAAAACGATGAAAAATATAAAAAAAGAGAAACGTAAAGATAAACAAAAGAAGAAAAAAGAAAAATACTAATAAAAAACTGGGGCAAACCGATCCAGCGAACGAAAAAAAAAACAGTATATGGGCGGGGCCAGTTTCTTCAGGCGAGACTTTCTTCCGTCTCGCTTTGAGCCAGAGATAGCTCTCGCGGTAGTCGCCGCGCCAAACCACAGGGGGGGAGAGAGAGATAGGCTTTGGACTGGGCCAATAGGAGAGAGTATCTGGTGAAACGAGCAGACTGATGCACCAGGTACACCAGCGATAAATGGGCCGTTGGATTCGTAAGAGAGGGACAGGATTCGGTCGATGATTGGGCTCCTGGTATATTTGCAAAACAGTCCTCGCACTACAGCTAAATCCAGCGAATTGACCTCCACGCATCCAGATCTTCCTTCTTCCCTTCCTGTGTTGTGTTCTGTACCAAGCCTGGAGCTAGGGCTAAGCAAAATCCAGGCGAGCTCTCTCTCTCTCTCTGTGCTGGTCCCTCGTTACACCAGATGCGCCCTCCCCCTTCCAACTTCTACCTCTCTCTCTCCGGCTTCCGGCGTTGACGCATCAGTGCCCAGAATCCAACTCATGTGGTCCACCGGCGGCTCGCCACGATTGCGTCCACCTAGCGACGCGGCGCTGTAGCTCCGGGGATATCGATGATTGCGGCTGATTAGGAGCCAACCATCCTCTTTTTACTGATAAAGGATCCATGGTATGATCACTAATTTTGGTTCTTCTGTTATCCACGTTCCCAATCCTTCAGTTCACCGATTCGTTTGAGTGCAGTGGCATTTTGTAAATTGAATAGTATGAACACCGAATCAATGTGCGACATGCAGTTCTAATGGATAATTTTACTATTAATTATAGGCGACTGGAAAAATAGACGAGGGGAAATATGTTTGTACAATCTATATGTCAAGCACAAGGTTTGACTCCCTGTTTTGATCGTTTATTAGTAAAAATTATTAAGTAGAAAGTGCACTTTGCAGTGTCCAACTTAACTTGCTGATGCATTGCAAGTTCATCTTCGTGATTTTATTATGTAGTTCATCATTTCCCTGAAACTAGTGTTTTCAGTTCGTATATACAATGTAGTAACCCATCAGTGGCAGAATGTCGGCATTCCTTATAATCCGTTTGCAGAATCTCATAAATTCTGAGGTCCCTGGAATCTGCAGTAAGAAGGGATACAAAAATTATCCTCAGTTGCAACTATAAGACTGGAAAATAGACAGTTGGTACTTTTATATGAAGATATCAGTGCTCCAGCAGGCCTCGGCTCATGTTTATAAATGTTTCCACGTGATAGTTAGTACTTTTATATGAAGAAACCAGTGCTACAGCAGCCATTTCCTCGAGCTTAGTGCTAGCAGGCAGAACACAGGTACTGCCAGCCTGCTCATTTTTTTTCAGTTTCGGCGTTCAGTGTTTACTCAGTTTAGGGCCATCAGTTACTAAAATCTAGTTTAATCATATTGTTCCTATCATCGAGGCCTGCAACTCTACACTAACATTTACACCGGTGTGTTTGTCGCAGATGGATCAATTGCTTCATTAGATAAAAGAAACAGCACACCCTGCCAACAATATGATAATTCTCGTTGTGTCAACATATATTCAGGAACATACTTTCCAGAGGTATACTCTAATAATGTGGTACTTGTATTGCAAGTGAAGCATGAGCTGAATAGGTAAATCGTAAGGGTAAAAGTTTATCCTCAGCTGGTGCAGCAAGATTGGAAATAGACAAACGAGCAGTGTGATTATAAACATTTTTCATGCTTTCCAAGTAAAAAAGAAAGTTTCCATATGACTGTCAGTACTTGTGTATGATCAAGTTAATACCTGGGATTTATGGTACAAGTCAGCAGTATATTATTTGCTACCCAACTCTTTTTATTCACTTTGTTGATTTTGAATGCCCTTTTTGATACCCAACTGAGGAAACCCTCACTAATTTTCATGTTCCAGATTTGATCTTTCCAGAATTCTCACTATTAGAACCTGTACTTACAACCAGTTATTGTTCCTGACTTCATTTTTGTGCAGATTTGATGCAATTGAGGATTAACCCATGTTTTTTTTTGAAACGGAGGCAAAAGCTTTGCCTCATCCATTAAATAAGAGAGAATAGAGTTTGTTACAAATCACCCATGACACCACATGGATTATTACTCTCGCGATATGAAAGACCCTAATTTTTTTGCACCGGCGGTGACCCAAAGGTTGGCCTCGGTCGAGATGGTGTTAAGCAAGATAGTCGGTGGAGCGCTTTTAAACCTAAACACTCTTGCATTTCGCTCGTTCCAAATTGTCCATGTCACAAGCATGGTGAGGGAGGCTTTGGCTTGACGGTTTGGCGTGCCGGCGTCACAAGTGCTTGTCCACCAAGCGTTGACGGAGTCCAACAAGCGCCATGAAGAGGTGTCCAACCCGAAGATGTGAAAATTTTCAATGACCAACGCCCACAACCTTAGAGTATAGCGGCACTTGAAGAATAGGTGTGACCCGCTTTCTTGCACCCTCTTGCAAAGTGGACACAAACCACAATTTGGCCATCCTCTCTTGGCTAATCTGTCTGCGGTCCAAATTCTATCTTGAAGTGCCAACCAAGCAAAGAACTTTACTTTGGGGGGACCCCAGACCTTCCAAACCATTTGGTCCATGGGTGAAAACACCATCCCTATGAATTGCGCCTTATATGCCGAGGCCGCCGAGTAGTGCCCACTAGTCGTGTGTTTCCATAAAATGTCGTCCTCGGCGAGCACATCAAGATGCACCTCATCCAATAGCATCCAAAGGGTGAAAAATTGTGTGATGAACTCAACGGAAATAATGGTTGGAGGCTTGATCTTGAGCATCCACGCCTTGTGCTTGATGGCCTCGCGCACTTTCCACTTCTTTCGCGAGGAGACTTCGAATATTAGTGGCGCAATGTTCTTCGGCTTGCGCCCAAGAAGCCAAGGTGATTCCCAAAAAGGTGTCTTCGCACCATTGCCCACGGTGATAGTGGTAGACGCATAGAAAAAGTTAAGGTCCTCCTCATTGCACGGGTTGCCCATCCCCACCCACAACTTGGTGGGCTCCTTCCATTCATACCAAGGCCACCGCAGCCGCAGAGCACGCGCGAACTTTTCCATGTTGAGTACCCCAAGCCCCCCATACTCAACTGGCCTACAGACAATTTCCCAATTCACCTTGCATTTCGCCCCCGTCATCTTGTCCGAGCCGGACCATAGGAAAGCTCTCTCGAGCTGGTTGACTTTGAAGAGGATACTTGGTGGGATGATCAACGGTGTGATGAAGTAGATCACTTGGGAAGTGAGAACAGACTTGACAAGGGCCGTGCGCCCAATGGTGGTGATGTTTTGGCCCTCATACGTTGTCAACTTGGATGCAACCTTGTCCACAAGAAATTGAAGATCCACTAATCTTAGCTTCCAAACAGAGAGGGGGAGCCCCAAGTACCTCAAGGGGAAAGAAGCCCTAGTTGCCCGCATATTTTGAGTGATATGATCCAAGTCAAGATTATTGCAACGAATGGGCACCATCGAACTCTTATGAAAGTTGGTGCAAAGTCCCGTGACCTCGCCAAATCCTCTCAAAATATTAGCAAGATTGTCAACATCCTTTTTGATCGGAGCCAGGAAGATGGCTGCATCATCCGCATAAAGGGAGGTTCGCATCATGGCACCCCTACCCCGAATTTTGTGGAGGAGCCCCTTTCGCGTAGCCACATCAAGGATTCTTTGGAGCGGGTCAATGGCGATGACGAACAGAAGCGGGGAGATGGGGTCCCCTTGCCGGAAACCACGACCATGCTTGATTGGGTTGCCGGCAATGCCATTGAGGATAATCCTCGATGATGAAGAACTAAGAAGCGCCGTGATCCAATCCCTAAACTTGCTTGGGAAACCTTGCCGTTGGAGAAGGTCCAGTATATATTCCCATTTGACCGAGTCGAATGCCTTGCGAATATCTAATTTGAAAAGGAGGGATGGGGTCTTGCTCTTGTGCAGGCGTCGTGCAAGATTGCGAACATACATGAAGTTATCATGAATACTTCTCGTTTTGATGAAGGCGCTTTGGGCATTGGAGATGAGGGCCGTCATGTGCGGAGTGAGCCGAGTGGAGAGCACCTTTGCAATAATCTTGGCGATCGCATGGATAAGACTAATAGGCCTATAGTCCGCAATCCCCTCTGCCCCATCCTTTTTTGGCAAGAGCACCACATTCGCAGAGTTGAGCCAGTGGAGGTTCAAAGTGTGGAGGGAGTCGAAACGAGCAATGGCCCTCATGAGGTCGTGCTTGACAGTGCCCCAACACTTTTTGAAGAATAGGCCCGTGAATCCATCCGGACCCGGGGCCTTGTCATTTGGCATGTCGTTGATTGCTTGAAGAACCTCCATTTCGGTCATTGGAGAGTCAAGGCCATGCATGTCAAGGCGTTCCATATTGAGCTCCTCCCAATTGAAATCTTTTGAACTTTTCGCTCCTTTCTTCATAACATGGGAGAAGTGGTCTTGGATTAATTTCTCTTTGGCTTCATGCTCGGTGACCCAACCATGCTCGTTCTTGATTCGATGGATATGATTTTTTCTCCTCCTAGCATTAACCCGGTGGTGGAAGAATTTAGTATTGGCGTCACCTTCTTTGAGGTTGGAGATTTGCGCACATTGTTTCTTGCGCGATCTCTCGATCACGGCCAAAGCAATGACCCTTCTCTTAAGCCTAGCCCGTAGGTCACGCTCCTCGGGCGAGAGAGGCCTATCCTCTTGGGCGATGTCGAGGCGAAGAATCACCAAAAGAGCGGATTGGAGATGGATTTTAGCCTTGGAGAAAAGGCCCCTACTCCATTTGGAGAGGCGGATCGCCGTCTTTTTGAGCTTGTGGAAGATGATTTGATAGGGATCGGTATGGTCAACCCGTTCGTTCCACGCCATTTGGACCACCTCGTTGAAGCCGGGCATGGATGCCCAAAAGTTTTCAAATTTAAAAGTCCGTGGCCTCCGCGGGCCCTTGTCATCGGCAAGCAAAAGCGGACAATGATCGGAGAGGGATGATGAAAGTGCATGGAGGATATGCGTGTTGAAGGTTGTATCCCACTCGGCATTGCAGAAAAAAGAGTCAAGCTTGCATAGCGTTGGGTTTTCCCTCTCGTTGCTCCAAGTGAACCTTCGATTTTGGAGATGGATTTCTTTGAGCTCGCAACTATGGAGCGTGGCCCGAAAACGGTTGATCCTGCCATGGTGAACATTTCTCTTGTTCTTGTCTCTCGCCCGATAAATTTGATTAAAGTCTCCGGAGGCAAGCCAAGCCACCCCGAAAGGCGGCTTCTGGCTGAGGAGCTCGGCAAAGAACACGTCTTTTCAAGAGGGGTCGGTGGGGCCGTAGACAGATGTGAACTTGAAGACCACGTCGGTCGCTCTTACATGGATCATGGCGGACAAGCAATACGCAGTGTTGGTGACGTTGGATGCTTCAACTAATATATCATCCCATAGAAGTAGGATGCCTCCCCTTGTACCAGTTGCCGGGCGCTGCGCAAAACTACGGAGCCTATGTCCACCCATGAAGGCAGCCGTGAACTAATCAACATTGTTGAGTTTTGTCTCCTGAAGACACGCTACATGGCAAGACGAAGAGGCAATTGTAGCATGGACCGCTGCGCGGCGGTCTGGGCAGTTGAGACCCCTGACATTCCAGCTCAGGAAGTTGATTTGTTGCTCTAACATAATATAACAAGAAGCACCCTGGAGCACAATCTTCTAACATAGGCAAACGAAGCAACAGTCACTTTACCCAGAATTGTACGATACTGGGCACACGTACAAAGCACACATAGACCTAACCAAACACACAAAGTGGCATTCTCACAGGAGACAGTGCACTTCCTAACAGAGTCTAGTCTTCCATCAGCAACAACACTAACATCACACCTGATACATGGCCGCAGGCCAACACACATCAACCACGTAGCATTCAGCTCATCGCTCTTGAGCAAAGACCAGCCCCTTGAAGTTTGAAAAGGTTGTACTATCATTGGGAAACCTGGGAACCCAAAGCATGGAGCATCAGCTCAAAAGGACGCCTGCTGGACAGCGGCGCCCTCATCAGTCCTCTCCAGGTCGAGGGCGCCTCCTCCTCCATGCGCAATGAGTGCCTCCTCGACATCTGTTGCATCTCCATCATCAAGCTTGAACAATCCGCGCATAGCAGCAATCACATCAGGTGGCAACTGCTCCTTGAAGCGGTCCGCGAAGGCATCGAGTGCAGCTGCAGTGACATCTTCACCATCTTTGACAATACCCAAGCTGCGGCACAGGAGCAGCTCTGCCGCCTTGGCAGCCGGCGCCGCCTTGGCACACCCTGAAGTGCGTGTCTTGTGGATCGAGAATAAGCCACCAGACTTGGAAATGGTGACCCCAGCCAGGGTTTTCCGACGAGCAGCCGGTGCCTTAGGTGGAGTTGAAGTAGGTGATGGCAAGATTGCATCCTGGCGATCCTCGAAGAGCGGTGCGAGGCATTGTAAGCCCACGGCACCTGCAGTAGCAGGCCCACACAGCCGTCGCGGCGATGGCGTGCGTCGTAGAGGCCCGCTGGAGACCAAAGGTGGCGTTGGTGAGGCTTCAAAACCCGGCGGCTTGGCCGGCGAGGTCAGAGGCGCCTGGAGCCTGAGTGGTGAGCAGAGGTGGAGCAGCTCCTGGCTTGGGGCAGCCAGCGAGGTCGGAGAAGGCCGGGCCTCGCCTCTGTTGGAACGTGGCGATGGAGGTAGCACAGTTGTGGGAGACAGAGGAGGCGAAACTGGCGGCGTGAGGCTTTCCTGAGAGCGCCGGCGAGCAGAGCGAGGTGAGGGGTGGCACGCCGGGCTGCGGCCACGCCTAGAAGCCAACGGCGGGGCCTGCACCGGCAGCGACTCAAGGACACGGGCCTCCTCCCCGCTTGCAGAGCCGGAGCCGAGAAGAACCGTTGTCGCCGTGGCCAGCCCAGCCGGCTCGGCCGAGCGGCGACGACCATCACGGCCGCCAGCGTCCCTGCGGCCACCGCGCCCATCAGCGCGTCCCTGGTCGCGTGATGCATCCCTCGGCTGACGGGAGAGACTGCGTCGGAAGCGGTCTCCCCAGCCCTCCCGGTGCCGCGAGTTGTCTCTTCCGCGGCGGTCCCTGTCATCCCGTCCACGCCCTGGGTCGTCGTCTCTGTCGCGCCTGTTGTTGTCAACGGGGCGAGAGATACGCTCGTGTGGATCGCGGGCCTGCCTCTCGCCGTCAACGACACCCTTCTGGAAAGTGTACCCCTTGGATACAATCCTTGGGCCTTGCGTGGGGTCTTCATGGATGGAGAGATGGATGATTACCCGCCGCTCCAGTCCGCGTCGACGAAAGGCCGGCTGACCACCAGCGCGCGCTGGCAAAGTCACCCAGTTTACTCGCGGGACGTTTGCCGGTGACGCCGTCCACGCCCACACCCCAAGCACCTCGGTGTCAGTCTTGAGCTTGGACGCAGCTTCAATGTAGTCGATGGAGCATCCGGGGCCGATGGCCTGCGCTACGGCGAACTCATCCCACGCCTGCAGCGGGAGTTCGTCCAAACAGAGCCGGACGTGGTGGACGAGGTCCACGTTCTTCGAGTGCGCCTCGAGGCGCCAAGAGCGCATCTGCAGCCTAGTGTCGCGGAACTTCAGGTCACGGCGCCCGGCCGCGTCCGCACAGTGATGCTGGTGGGAGAACCGCACCAGGTAGGCCTCGGGGAAGTGTCTGACGACGGAGACGTCCTCCGCTAGCATGCCCATCTCCTGGACGATGGCGGCGGCGATGTCTTGCGGACTGGCCCTGATGTCGCGGTCGAGCCATGCAACGACGGCGTTGGAGCCGAGGAGCACAGCCTCCTGATGCATGGCCGGTGTCGCATGAATCACAGTGAAGACCTCAGCCGGCCGCTGCGAGTGGTCGCCAGTCCATGCCATGGGGCGGGGCGGAACTTGGCGAAGGGGCTGGGACGCGAGGGGCGAAGGCGAGGACGAAGGAGTGCGGGCCGGCGCCGCGGGTGCCGCAGGCGCAGGACGGGGGCGGCAGGGTCGCGCACCCGAGTTGCCTGGCCGGAGGTGCGGGGCAGGTTTGTTGGAGCAGCTCCTCGCGCGGTGACCATGCTGGAAGCAGCGGCGACAAGTAATTTGGTTGCGGCAGCCCGCTTGTCGATGGCGAGGTAAGAGGCAGCGAAAGCACAAGCCTTTAATCCAGTCAGGGACGGGTTGGCGCAGCAGGGAACTCCGGGCGGCGCGGCCGACGGGACGCGACGGTCACCCATCCGCCTGCGCCCTTCGTCTCGAGCCCCGCGGCCACCATGCGCGGTGAATGCGCGTCGTGGGCATGCCCGCCCCCGCCGCGGACCCGATCCGCCCAGCTGCCTGAGATAAAGTGCGTCCCCTGCCCACCAGACGCGGCATTGAAGGCGGACGCGTGGGCAGTAACGGCAGGGCGAGACGCGGCGAGTAGCAGCTCAGGAGGCGTTTCCGGAACGACCGACACCTCCCGCGGATCCCAGGCCGGCCTGCCCGGCGGCGGAGGCGGAGGGGTGGCAAGCGCCCGATCCAGATCTAGGTCCGGCGCCTTGGACGGGGAAGGCGGGAAGGCCCACAGCAGGACAGGCGCAGCAAGGCCATGGGGAGGGCACCGGGGCGAGCAAGGGTGGGTGGCCAGAGGCGCCGGAGTGGCGGCCGCCGGGAAGGGCTGGTGGGCTACTGGGACGGGACGGCGGTCGCCGCGAGAGCGAGACCGGGGGCGAGCCATAAGGCAGTACCCATGTTTTCTTATGCGTCGGCGGGTGAAGACTTTCATGGCTGGAGTCACAACAATCTCCTAAGTGTATAGCTTAGATTAGGAAGAAATAAATCATGTAGTACGTGGCTTTTGAAGTTCAGATGGACAACTTTTGTAAAGTTTATGTTATTTTTGTATCAAATTCTTGCGATGTTCCCACATGTAAATACTTGACGTTTTTACATGGAAACAGCTAAAAAATATTGTGTCCAGCGCGATCACATAATTCAGTTATAAACCTTCAAGCATTACAACTGATTGAAGAATAGATCACATGCATCTTTTGCCAGAATCATTTAACACTGCAATTCAGTTTGTGAGAATTTTTGTTGCACTTTGAAGGCCTAAATTCAGTTTGCACTGCATTGCATTTTTCCAAATAAGGTTGTACAGTATTCCCAGATTTTACATTTCCATTGGAGTACCATCCTGCAACAATCTCATTTTATTTTCTAAGTGAGACGTGGATGTCCTAGGAAAAGGTCCATAACTAACAGCTAGGGAAAGATGAAATACATGCTGATCTTAGGTTTCAGGTAACAACATCTCAAGATGCCTGGGCAAGATTATCATGTTAGCAGCAGAAGAAAATATTTTTATTTGAACTATACACCAGTCTCGGGGCCTGGTTCAGTGGTACAGGAAGAGGAAGACATGAACTGGGTTTCAGATGTCGTTTCGTTGATTTAGCTAGGCTTCAAGGTCTCTTTTGCAAAACGTACCAGCAGCCAACCTGTTAGATAGATCCTGTCCCTTCCATTACGATCTGAGGGCTCATGTGTAGCTGGTGCATCTGGTGCACGAGTTCTTTCGTTGCACAGGATACGTCCTCGGGCCAATAGAGTCTGCACTCTTTTCCTTCACGCGTCCAAAGGAAACAAAATTTCCAAGAAAAGAGGTTGGGGTCGTCGCGTCGGCGTTGCCCAATCCTCTCCCATCTCCCCCACCTCTCCTACTCCGCTCCGCGCCGTTGCCGATCTGGCCTCCAGTCAACTCCGGCGAGGTAAGAATATTTGTTTCGTCTAGTCTAGGGTTTGTGCGGAATTGTTCTTATGCTTTCTGTCCCAAACTACCTACTCAGATTGGATTTGATTGGATTGAAGTTTACTGGACTGGAGCCGATCCGATCCGATCTGATCGGACTCTGCTGGCATCTAGCGAAGCTTGAGGAGGGGTCGCTCGCTGTCGCGGGCCACAGATCTGCCGCGTCCGCCATGGACGGCAACAAGGACGACGCTGTCAAGGCCCTGCGCATCGGCAAGGACGCCCTCGACGCCGGCGATACCTCCCGCGCCCTCAAGTTTCTGTCTAAGGCCAAGCGGCTGGACCCCTTGCTCCCCATCGATCACCTCCTCAACCCCCTCCTCAATAAGGATGACCCGTCCTCCTCACCGGCCTCGTCATCATCGTCATCTGCCCCACATCCCCCACCGCCTCCGCCGTCGCGAGCTGCATCATCAGCAGCCGGTGCTGACGGCTTGAGGGAAAGGAAGCAGAAGGGCAAGAAGAAGGATGGGGAGGAGGGCGGCGGTGATACTGCTGGGGTGAGGACGTACACGGAGGAGCAGCTGGAGGTGATCCACCAGATCAAGAAGCACACTAGGGATTACTACAAGATCCTGGGCCTCGAAAAGGACTGCACTGTTGAGGACGTGCGCAAGGCCTACCGCAAGCTCTCTCTCAAGGTGCACCCTGACAAGAACAAGGCCCCTGGTGCCGAGGATGCCTTTAAGGCTGTCTCCAAGGCCTTCCAGTGCCTCAGCGATGCAGAGAGCCGCAAGCGCTTCGATCTTGTTGGTTCTGATGAGCCGCCGGCATACAACAGGAGGGCGGCATCCACTGCCCGTTCATACAATGGGTTCTATGAAGATGACATTGACCCGGATGAGATATTCAGGAACTTTTTCTTTGGTGGGATGGCTCCTGCCACCACCAGGCAGTTTGGGACGTTCCATTTCAGGACTGGCGGGATGCATCATGCTCATGGTGTGCAGCAGGGTTCTGGTGGCTCCACTGTCCGTATGCTTGTCCAGCTGTTGCCTGTACTGCTGCTTCTGTTGCTCAACTTTCTGCCATCCTCTGAGCCAGTCTACTCCCTATCCCGCTCCTACCCTTATGAGCACAAATTTCAAACCCAACGTGGAGTAACATACTATGTGAAGCTGCCTAATTTTGAGGATCAGTATCCACACCAGAGCACTGAGCGTACAACACTAGAGCGGCATGTTGAGAGGGATTACTACTCGATAATAACACAGAATTGTAGGGTTGAGCTGCAGCGTCGCCAATGGGGGCTAGCCTACCAGACACCACATTGTGATATGCTTCAGAAATTTGAGGCGACAGCACAGTAATTCCTCCGGTGTCGCAAGGTGTGGATTGACTCTCCCTGCACATTATTTTGCAGTAGCCATATACTACTACATCATTTGCTTTGCAACCTTGTGTGCCTTGTATCTTGATATTTTTACTGTTCTGATGTAATAACCAACACTTTAAGGCCTTCTTTCCTACTTCTATTGAGTCCTTGTTATGGGTGCACACACATGGCAAGTGAGTTTTCTGCTTTTCACCTGAATGTCCATTCAGTCTTCATTGTGAAAGAGATATAGTGGAAGATGTTATTTCATGCTAGTTAATGGACATCTCCGTCCAACACATTAAGTATCTACTGAGTACTTGGCAGTACATAATTACGTAGCTTCACAACTGAGTAACTGTAACTTGCTCTGGCAGCTAGCAGCATGTATGGTGGATCGATAGATAATCGAACAATCATCTATGCATCCTGTTTCATATGGTTTTGATTAGTTGTTCTGATACTATTATTTGGATTTCAATATAAAACTTATAGCCATGCTAAGCCATGTAAGCTGTGCTATTACTATTACTAATTTATGCGTGCCTCTTTTCCTAGTTTTGAAGAGTCACCGAAGTTCCGCAGATTCTAAGATTTGTTAATCATAATCGTACTGGCTAGATCAATTGATCTTACGCCCTATGCTTGATTTTTGTAACCAGTGGCATGCCCATACGAAGCTGTCAGTCATTCTATATTTTCAGTCTAGCCATGTAACAGTGGCATGCCCATATGTTCCTGATATTTGTTAAGCCTCTTGTTCTGGCTGTTTTTATTTTTATTTTTATAACCTCTACATGCAGAATGGTACATTTGAGTGTTTGCATTGAACAGTTGCCTACGTACGTAACCCCAGCACTTGGTATGTGTAGTGTGTCAGTCATTGTAGGATGCACCAGACATGTTGTAGCAATGCATTAAGTGTTGGTGTATGCATGCCTCAATTATATCTCTATCGAGTTTTAACAAGTGATTGAGTTTTATTTTTCTGTTACAAAATTGACATTTATATAACATTGATTGCAGAATAATGAATGGGTTAGTCTGTAGCAATTATATAGCATTCTTATAAAGACTTGATTTCCATTTGTCCTTCTGCCCTCACCTTTTTTATGTTCCTTACAAAATGATCAACTCTTAGGATACAGCAATTTGAAATATATATTTTGATAACACAGACTCCCTCCGTTCCAAAATATAAGGTGTATTAGTTTTTCAAAAGCAGGGCTGGTTGCCATAGATAGATTGGGTCATTTGTTACTTGAGCAATAACCGATGCTACCACAGAAATACCGGAAGAAACTACAGCTATACGTGGCGACTCCACACGCAGCTTTGTTTAACAAGCATCACCCTTCCTTTCTTTTCAAACTAGTTGGATGCCCGTGCTCGCCACGGAACAAATAACATACATAGAGAATGTGAATGCATAAAGAGATCTTATCTACCAATGAGTTTGAACGCTGGCTGCTTCGCCTCTAATGGCAAGTTCCGCACATGAAGGCAATGGGAACCACATATCTACATTCTGGAGTGCAATTTTAGTTCATCCTATGTTATTGTGACCTCTTGACAATAAAGACCATCTCTTAGAAATTGCTTACTGATTCACCATAGCATCATTTTAAAATTTAAGAACTGGTATTTCCATAGCGCACTGGTTAATGAACAATGGCAAGTCCACATTTGTAGGCAGCTAAAGTTCAATGAGAAAACTTATACATCACCAAAAATAAAAGAAGAGGGACTAACTGTTACAAACTCAAAGAAAGATCTGAATATGTCACCAGGATAGTTCGGTTGTACAAAACAGTAGCTACATTTGTATCAAGTCAATATAATGTACTCCCTCTGTTCATTTTTATAAGGCTTTGTAGATGTTTCAGACAATGTGCAAAACAGCACAATTTCACTTGTCTGAAACGACTTATAAAAGTGAACGGAGGGAGTAGTAAACATATAAATGTCATGACTTTGGTACTGAACTGTTCTACCAAATATTGTTCCTTAGTCAAGTACTCCAAATTGTAGATTATTTAGAGCCTTATTTACTCCTCTAAAATACGCATGACAAACCTGTAGCATGACAGTTTTAGCTGCAGCACCTGTGTACAGCCCGTCCAGTAGCATCCATTTGTCACTCATCCAAGTGCTCATCAATATGCTCATGAAAATTATGATTTACTCACTTTGTGTGCTTACCATTTTGCTTCTTTATCATCAAAGTGCTGGTTAAACATCTCAAGATATGATTGGAATGTCTATTTTGATGTAATAGACTACCTTAAAACTCATGATCTAGAAGTATTTGAAAAATAACCTTCTGCACACTATAGCTTATGTAAAAAACTCGTATGTTAATTAAGAACCATTTGAAAAAAAAACTATCATATCCTTGCAAACAGAACTCTCCTTGTAATTTTTTTCTCATGTTGTTATAACCAGGCACTACAACAACCATATTCCATCAATTTATTGCATTAGGTACTCGTGGCATTTTTTGTGCTCTTTCATCAAACACTATAACAAAACTGGGAAGAAAGAAAATCACCTACAATCCTTATACCCTCTGATGGTTCTAATATATGTTTGACATGAAACCCTCTGTCAGAACGACAATTGAACCTACAGTGTTATTGTGTAAACATCAGCCTCTGAAAACGTTGAGGCATGTACAAAATGATTTTTTCTCAAGAATTTTATATGTCCCTCATGAACAACCTGGAGAAGCATGTATCACACCCTGTAGTGGGGGCGTGAAACACACTCTCGCTACCCTCAACACTTGATGATGCCTTGTTACTACTAAACGTACACTGTTCTCTCCCTCAAAATTTGTCATAACGTCCGTTGTAACATCATTATATCAAGGAAAGTGTTGTGCGTGCACATACTGTCCTTGACGTTGAACTTTCTTCCCTATAGCAACATACAGCAAGGGCCTCTCAAACAATTCTTAAAGGAACCGAGAAAACGACATTTGATGGGCAGATTCATACTGATTTGTTTGAGGCATAATTTACCAGTTAGCAAATATAGTTACATACACCTAGGTGATTTTTGATATAATGTGCAAAAAATAAAACCATGTCATGTCACCTGCAGAACTTCTAACAAAATCACATGAAAATAGCATCTACCAACTGAATAGCTGGTGGTATAGACGTATACATACTCTGGCATTTTGTCGAGCACTTGCTTGTGTGCAGTGGCCAGCAGCTGTGAAGCAAAGCAATTTGTACCTGGATCAGCCAGAATCTTGGGAGTCCGCTACCGTGGATTCGATTGACTTCCACTATGTGTCGTCCTAGTAGAAGCAGCCATGGCCAAAGAAGGTGGGCTCGCAGTGGGCTTGAGTTTGAGGTGGCGCATGGTGGAATATGAGGAGCAAACTCCCCTTCTGCCTGCTGTCCCTATCAGCTGCATGGTGCTCACCCTCCATAGCCTGGGCGTGGCTGCGCTCAACTCCTGCTCCTTTTGCAGTGCTGATAGGAGACAGTGGAGGGGTGGATGAGACGGCGAGGAGGAGGGGATCTGGTGGTGATGATGGGTGGTTGGACTGCTGAGGCAGAGGAGGCAGAAGAAGCGTTGAGGAACGGATGGAGTCAGTGACGCACTTCTGGAGGTCGGTGTCGGAGGAGACGAGGAAGGGGGTGGAGGAGATGATGAGGAAGAGGGGGTCGTGGTGGTGGTGGTGGGGCGGTGGAATGCCGTGGCGGAGCAGGAGGCATCTGAGGCGTTAGAGGCGGACGGCGCATGCTACAATGCTTAAGGGGGAAGTGGGGAGGGACGCTAGAGCCGAAGGGGTTTTGTGCAAAAGTACGAAGCGGAGTGGCGGGTGTCTTTTTGCAGAAGTGCCACAACTGGGCTTTTATCCTTTAGAGATTCAGATCGGACGGACCCAATTGCTAGATGGCAGACACACCGTCATCACCAACTGTGTCTTCTATAGGAGTAGAGATGCTTCCTCAGTCAATCAGCAGCTTATTCGATTCCTATTCTTATTAAACATCTGATATAGATGGTGGGAAAAACATGTGCATGTTTGACCAAGTTTTAGAAAAAGTTATCAATATCTACAGTACCAAATTTGTATCACTATTCACTAGATCCATCATGAAAATATTTTTCTATTTTATTTATTTCGTATTGTAGATATCGATATTTTATTCTATAATCTTGGTAAAATATACACAAGTTTGACTTGCACGGAAATCGATACACCTTATATTCTGGAACGGAGGGAGTATGTGGGTGAAGTGTGATTTCGTTTTGTGCTTGGTTATTGTTAACTTGCTAGCTTGAAGAACAATTTCCTAAGTATGTGTAATTTGTGCACAATCTTGGACCAATCATATGTTCTGTTCCCGTGTAATGTTCTGTAAGCCTGGCTTAGGTACTTCCGAACAGTGCTTAGGCTCTAACTAGTTCCTCTTGCCTCTCAACATTGAGCTCTCTTTCTAGCTTCTCTCCTAGTCTGCTGCTCCTCTATTGCTTCTACTACCCCTCTGCTGCCTCTCCTTCTCTGTTGTTTCTCCTCTGCCGCCTTTGCTGCTGCCAGAAGATGTTGATTTCTCAGCGAACTTCCTTGCTGGCTGCCTAGGTCATCGGCCGGACCTAAGCACTGTGGCTTGTCCGCTCCCCAGCACCTAATGCTAGTCTAGGCGAGCGCCCCTTGGAATCTTGATTGTATGAGATAACTTGATTTACTCAACACAATGTTAAGAAAGGTCTTAGGTGCTCGGTGGGCGTTTTTCTAGTGTCTAGGGTCTCCTTTGGTTTAGAGGAATCTTGTAGGAATTTCACAGGATAGGATTTCTATAGGAAAAATTCCTTTAGAGCCCTTTGGTTTGCATAATATATTTTCCTATTATGCACTGGTTATTATGCACACTATTTGTTCCTATAGGAAATACCTTGGCATAAGGTATTTAACTTAGCCAAGCTACCAAGGGAAGCTCCAGGCCAGGCAATTTTGCACCAGGGCAGCAACCAATTTCACAGGAAAGGAAGCTCTAGTGTCAGGTAGCTTGGCTAAGTTAAATACCTTATGCCCTATTTGTGTGCATAATAAACAAGCAATGCTGATATAAAAATGGTGAACATAGCTCGGTTCATGAACTAAATGAAATTAATGTGCAGATGAGCATTTGTTCCAAGCACTACACTCCAAAAAAGTTCGATTCACTTACCTTTTTGTAGCTAATCACTGGTTTCCATATACTATGTTATTTCTAGTTCACAGCTATTTGTATATTTTGTTTTTCTATATGTTGACAAATATATCAAGTAATGTTTGATCATGAACTTTAGTTACTGTGAACATAATTTAGTTAGAAATCCATGGGTGATATATCATCAACACCAGTACATGAGAAATGCAATTTTTAGTTTTTGCTCCCTTAGGTTTTCCCACTTTCTTGTCTGTGGGAAGTAGAAAACCAAATGCGCTAAACTCAGTTGGATTCATATGTTTCATTGTCTGTTATCGAGCCGGCTGGTTATAGCCATGGGGTCACACATCAATTGTTACCTTCTGACATGGATGATGTGTCCCATTACCTCATACTGTCTACTAGTATTTTTTTACCAGGATTGCTCACTAATTTGTTGCTGTACATTTACTCTCACTTGCTCATTTGGATTAGTAAGTTTGCACGTGCATTGCATGTTGTGTTAATGGGAGGTGGCCTCATGCTAATTGGATTAGTAAGTCTGCACAGGCATTGCATGTTGTGTGGTCTGGTTACTTCTTACTCAGCTGGATTAGTAAAGGAAAAAAATCTAAAGTATAAACCGCATGTTATTCGGGAATGATTGGGTGTATTTGATCAAAGACTGTCATGAGCTGTTCATAGCAGAAAAATCAGAGGCAACCCAGTTTTCGAAGGCTTGTTCCTGAATATTTAATGGATAGTTAGGTGAGGGTTACTGTTATAAGTTACTCCCTCCGTCTGAAAAAACTTGTCCCAAGCTTGTTTCTCAAATGGATGTATCTAGCACTAACTCGGTGCTAGATACATCCATTTGAGGGACAAGCTTTTTCGGATGGAGGGAGTATTAGTGCTAGATACATCCATTTGAGGGACAAGCTTTTTCGGATGGAGGGAGTACATAGTATTCCCTCCGTAAAGAAATATAAGAGCGTTTATAGATCACTAAAGTACTACTCCCTCCGTCCAGAAATACTTGTCGGAGGAATGGATGTATCAAGACGTATTTTAGTTCTAGATACATTCATTTTTATGCATTTCTTCGACAAGTATTTCTGGGCGGAGGGAGTATGTGCTAGGGGCAGTATGCTTGTTTTAAAAATTACTTGGAAAGATTTGTCTCTTTTATATTTTGTTATGTGACAGTTTGCTGATACTCCGTTTTATAGGGGTTGCGGCGAAACAGGAACTTTGGTCATGGTGTAAAGGCTTTCCAATACTTGCTCCGTTGATTGTCTGTTTCAAATTGGAGGCCAGCAAGTTAGTTTGGACTAGTAGTAAATTTTGTGGAATAAGTGCATTCGATGACTACACGCACCGCCTTGATGTATCTTAACAGTGTTAAGGCGTATGCAGCCGTAACTACTTGAAAGGATATGTAATTTGTTACGTTTCTTAGGGGCTGATCAGAATGCAGACATGTGTATGTATACGAATCATCTATATTTCCTCTGATGTTATTGAAGAGTATACCTGACGTAGCAGACTGTTACTGCTTTTTTCAAGAGTTAGCAAACTGTGTACCATAGCTTTATATGGAAAGAAAAAAGAGAATGTACTCCCTCCGTCCGAAAATATTTCATCAAAATGAATAAAAGAGATATATCTAGAACTAAAATACATCTAGATACATCCTCTTTTATCCAGTTTGAAGACAAGTATTTTCGGACGGAGTATGTTATAATCACGACGGATGTGAAGATAAAAACCCGACCCATACTGAATTTTCGCACTCCACGCACAACACATGCAAGGCCACTACTCACTTCTCTCTAAAAAAAGGCTACTACTCACAAATTGAATTGACTCCCTTCCCTCCAGCTAGCCCACATCTTAAAGCTCTTGCATAGTGAGATTGACGAGCTCAACCTCATTCACCTGATGTTGCACATGGTTTAAAACCCTTGCGTTTGTCTTTGGGAAAAATGAAGTCTTTACAGAGCTACGCGTTTTGGTGATGGAATGAGGTAAGGCGCTTTAGAGACTTGACACACAAGTCTCTAAAACGTCTTATATTTATGAACAGGGAGTACACAGTTTATCTTTGTACCGTGTTGTCATCAGTCTCACAAATTACCTCAAAGGCCGATCCCGTTTAGGCGGTTTGACGATGGGTGCCGTGAAAAAGGCTTGCTTCAAGTGTTTGAAGGTGAAATACGCTCGTCGTCGAAGTTGGAAGAAACACTTTTCTATAATAGTTGAAAATACTAGAAAAATTCTTAATAAAACACCTATAAAACCTGCATGTCCTAGAAAACTCCGTGTCCCCTTTATGTCTTGTGGGTACAGTAGCTTTTCTATGGCATCAATCTTAGCTCGGTCAACTTCGATGTCCTTTTCGGATATCTTGTGACCTAACACAATTCCTTCGTTCACCATGAAATGACATTTCGCAATGTTAGGACTAAATTCTTCACACCTCTGCAAAACTTTGTAAAGATTGTGAAGGCAATCATCAAAAGAAATTCCATAGATAGAAAAATCGTCCATAAATACTTCTAAGATTTCTTCAACATAATCAACAAATATAGCAGTCATGCATAGTTGAAAAGTAGCGGATGTATTACATAGTCCAAACGGCATACGCCGATAAGCGTACACATCGAAAGGGCAACCAAATGTCATTTTCTCTTTATCATCACAATGAACCACAATTTTTGAAAAAACCAGAGTATCCATCTAGGTAATAAAAATGAGTGTGAGGGGCTAACCTTTCAATCATTTGGTCGATGAAGGGCAGTGGGTGATCCTTCAGTGTCTCTTTATTTAATCATTTGAAATCAATACACATTTTACACCAACTGTTGTTCTAGTGGGAATTAGTTTATTATTTTTATTAGGCACAACCATAAATCCTCCCTTCCTGGGTACACAATGAATCAGACTTATCCACTTACTTTCAAACACAAGGTATATCATTTCGACATTTAATAATCGAATTACCCCTTGTCTCACCATTTACTTCAATTCTGAATTTAGCTTTATCTAGTATTCTCATGCGGGTGCAACACCCTCTTCCATGTATATCTGGTGCGTGCATATGGAGGGTCTAATTTCTTTAAAGTCGTCCATAGAATACCCGAACGCCTTGTGATGATTTTTCAAGGTTTTCATAAGTTTGTCCTTCTTTTTCTCTGAAAGGTTAGCACTTATAATAATAGGATATCTATTTGTTTCATCTAAAAACTCACACATTAATTCTTTTGGTGATGGTTT
>NC_041385.1:315007572-315059339 GCF_002162155.2 Triticum dicoccoides | reverse complement strand
GGGTTGAATAGACTACCAGCAAAAAATGAAGGACTCCTTTTCCACTTTTAGTTCTTGGCAGTTTTAGCTTAATAGCAAATCAAGGAACACCTTACACATGCAAGTCCAGTGCATAGCCAACGGAAAGTAAAAACCTTGCAAAGTGATAATAATGTAGAGAGTAGAGTTTAGAGATACGCAATGGTGACACAGAAGATTTTGTCTCGCGGTTCCCATAGGTGGTGTTATCGTACATCCATGTTCATGGAGGCTTCAATCTCAAGGATTACGGTTGCGTCATCCCACAGAGGAATCGAGTCCATGGATGGCTCACACGCATGAATGGTTCACGAAGAAGTAACATTGCCTATCCCACCATGGCTTACGCCCATGAAGGGCTGGCCTCACTCGGGTAGATCTTCACGAAGTTGGCGATCTCCAAGACCTCACAAACTTCTTGCTTTCTCCACAAGATTGGGAGACTCCCAAACACACCTAGCCAGCCTAGGAGGCACCACCCTCTAAAACATAATAGATGGTGTTGTTGATAATGAACTCCATGCTCTTGTGCTTCAAAAGATAATCTCCTCAACACTCAAACATTCTCTCACATATTCTGACTTTTGGTAGGAGAGATTTGGGTGGAAAGCAATGAGGTGACTAGAAATCGAAGGATCAATGGTTGGAGAGGAATCCCTTTGAAATTAGCACGAGGAGTGGGGGCTTTCTATCAGTGGATATGAGTGGTGTTTGCTTCGAGAGACATTGGTGGAGTGGGTGATGTATATATAGGCAGGACCATAAATCTGTCTGTTACACACCTTTTAGCACATATTCGGATGAAATCACTTGCTCCGACCATTCTGCACAAAAGGTATGAGCTATGGATCCTTCGGTCACTCCGAAAGAAACTGATCAGTGGCTCCGAGTGGTGCTGACCTAAGCACTTTTCACAATTCGGTGTCACCGCCTGAAACCGTTAGGAACTTACAAACGAATTAGAGATGATAACATAAGGTTGGCAAGTTCTCCTCAGTGAGACCGAACAATTGGGATTTAGGACAACGACTATATATGATGGCTCGGTGACTGTGTATGGAATGTTTGAGTGAGTCTGAGAGCATATTTCGGTTTTGGTATAGTGGGAACTTGTGAAGTAGTATGAGGCTTTTGGAGTTTGATCAGCAAAGAACTCATCTTCTCGACCTCATCCCCTTTTGATAGTATTGGCATACCTATGGACTTAATGTGACATTTCATCACTTAAATATAAATGAAGAGTCTTGAGGCTTGATCTGACACTTGTCCTTAGCATTTTGAGGGGTCCATTTTCATATCCCTTTTGTTCCTAAATTTAACTTTCCTAAAATATTATTTTGAGTAGGCATTAGTTCAGTGAGATATATGTTGTTATGAATTACCAAAATGACCCTGGGACTAGATGCACTTTCAATAGGTTTCGTTCATTTGGGGGTCAAAAGTAGGTGCCTCATCAAGATGTTGATCAATTACATTTCTCTAGAATCTTCATGGCTTTGTCCATACTTTGTGAGGCTTCATACTAATTCATCTTATGGTGTTCCAAAGTAGATATCAGCAAGTTGGGTTATAGTTTTACCCTCACTGTTGTTATGCTCACTTGGTTGTAGACGATTCTTGAATCTACAGAAGTGAAACTCCCTTTATTCCTCTTCATATTGAAGAGAAACCACTTATCTTTTACATTATATCTTAGGCCCTTGCAGTGTTCAGGAAAGGTCTGCCAAAAATATTTGGACAAAATTCGTCCTTAGGAATTTCCATAACAACAAAACCTATGGGGTAAGTGAAAGTTCCAAAAAAATATGAGCATCGCAAAGAATACCATAAGGTTTTCTAAATGTACCATCTACTAATCTGATGTCCATATCTATGGTCTGGAGTTCACTAAAATATATTTCATAACATATCTTAGCATAAAGATTAATGCATGACATTAATAGAGGAACCAATATTGCAAAACCCATAACAAGAAGTGTGATGACCCACAAGTATAGGGGATCAATCGTAGTACTTTCGATAAGCAAGAGTGTCGAACCCAACGAGGAGCAGAAGGAATTGATAGGCGATTTTCAGCAAGGTATTCTTTGCAAGTGTTGTACTATTGCTTTTTACTGAATGTTGTAAGATCGTTTGATAGCAAGATAATTGGTAACAAGTAACAAAATTAGTGTGGTGCAGGAAGGTGGCCTAATCCTTGATGTTGCTAAGGACAAGCTGGTGGAACTTCTTATAGTGTTTAAAATGCTCTTGAGGCCACACGGGAATATCATCGAGTTACTTTCACCACAATTCATCAACTTACGTTCATTGCCTTGATAAGTTGTTATGTGGGTGGACTGGAGCTAAGGTATTGTGCTTACTTGAGCAAACACCTACTTATGATTATACCCCTATGCAAGCATCCACAAATACAAGAGAAGTAATTAAGATAAATCTAACCATAGCATTAAACATGTGGACCCAAAACAAACCCTCACGGAACAATTCATAAATTGGGGTGTAGGTTTCAGTCACTCCCACAACCCATAATTTACAAACTAATTCACAATGCCTCCCCGTAGGCCCAAAGATGATGAAGTTTCATGTAGTCGACGTTTGCATAACACTACTAGAGGAAGAACAACACAACGTATCATCAAAACATTGAACAGTGATCAACTTCACATGATTACTAGTAACAAGACTTCTGCGATGTCCTAAAGAACAAATAGAAATACTCACAACTCATACTATTTGACATGTTCAGTAGGTATAAATATGCAATCAACAGTCTGAACATAATGACCTTACACCAAGTAAACCAACTAGCATCAACTAAGAGATGCAACCAACACTACTAGCACCCCCAGGTAGCAAGATGAGGTTTGATACAAAGATTGATCACAAGAGATGAACTATGGTTTGGAGATGAGATGGTGCTGGCGAAGATGTTGATGAAGATGAAGTCTCCCAGATGAGAAGAGTGTTGGTGATGACGATGGCTTCGATTTCCCCTGCCCAAAGGGAAGCTTCCCCGGCAGAATCGCTCCGCCGGAGAGCAAAAGTGCTCCCCCTCGGTTTCCGCCTCGAGACAGTGCCGACTGGTCCCAAAAGTCTTCTCTTATATTTTTTGGGTAAATGGATTCATACAGGAGAAGGGAATCAACATTGGACCTCTGTGGGCCCCACAAGCCTGGGCGACGCTGTAGCGCCCAAGATGCCATTATATCCCAATCATGATTGGGGCACAACTACATTTCGAGCGCATAGCAAGGTGGATATCATTACAACATACCATGTACTGAATAGATGAGAATACTAGATAAAGGCTTACACTCGCCATAAGCTACAACATGAATACATCAATATATCAATACATAGCAATCATCATACAGAAGAGCGGGATCCGACTACGGATGAAATCAAACGAAAAAGAAGAACGACATCCACCCAGCTAATTCCAGGCTCCCAACCTGGAACCTATCACTTGATCGAAGAAGAAGAAGAAGTAGAAGAACTCCAAACAGGCAAGCATCACTCTCTCATCAAATCATCGCATACCTGTACCTGCAACTGTTGTTGTAGTAATCTGTGAGCCACGAGGACTCAGCAATCCCATTACCATGGGTATCAAGACTAGCGAAGCTTAATGGGTATGGATTGGATAAGTGGTGAGGTTGCAGCAGCACTAAGCATTTGTATGGTGGCTAACTTACGAGTACAAGAATAAGATGAGAAACTACGCAAAATGGTCACAAACTAGTAATGATCAAGAAGTGATCCTGAACTACTTACATTCAATCATAACCCCACCATGTTCTCTTCATGAACTTCGTCGAAAAGAGACGATCACGATTACACACACGGTTGGTGTATTTTAAATGAGTTTAGTGTCAAGTTCTCTACAACCAGATATTAAAAATTCCCATCTGTCACATAACCACGGGCATGACTTTCGAAAGATCAAACCCTGCAGGGGTGTCCCAACTTGGTCCATCACAAACTCTCACGATCAGCGGAGGAAAATCCTCCATCCCGGAACAACCCGATCAAGCTCGGAATCCCGATTCACAAGACATTTTGACAATGGTAAAACAATTCCAACAAGACCTCCCGACGTGCCGACACCCTAATAGTTGCTGAGCGTATCTCGTCTCAAGCCACGATCGGATGGGACATCCTACGAGTAAAACAATCCTCGAGTTTCCCATGGTGTCCGCACAGTCTACCAGATTTGGACCAACACTCATAAGGAGCACTGGCCCGAGTTGTTGATTAATTATCCTCGGGTGCTAGCCGACCCCTATGCAAGTTTTAGTTGTTATTAGGCAAATGGTAAAATCAATGTTGGGCCTTGCTAGAAGAGTTTTATTCAAAGCGAACTGTCGAGGGGGCCCCATAAACCCCGACCATGTTAGGAACGCAAAATCAAGGAACATAACACCGGTATGACTGAAACTAGGGCGGCAAGAGTGGAACAAAACACCAAGCAAAAGTCTAAGCATTCCACCCTCTACCAAGTATGTGGATGCATTAATTAAATAAGAGATATTGTGATATCCCATGATATCCATGTCCCAACATGGAACAACCTGCAACTGCACGTGCAACTAGCAACGCTATAAGAGGGGCTGAGCAAAGCGGTAACATAGCCAAATAACGGTTTGATAGGAAGGTGGAAATGTTAGAGGCTTATCATGGCAACTTAGGAGGCTTGATAAACAACTGGTAGGTAGCAACATAGCGATAGCATCGAGACAACTAGCATAGCAAAGATAGTAGTGGTATCCAGGGTAATGATCATCTTGCCTGAAATCCCGCTAGGAAGAAGATCGAATCCATGAAGTAGATGAACCAACACAGTCGAACGGATCCTCTCAATCGCAACGTTACCAAAACTATCGAGGCGAAGCACACCCAGAAAGAAGCAAACAACATGGTAAACAACCACCACATATACATGGAATGATGCACAACCAAGTATGATGCATGTCCGGTTTAACGATTCATGGTGGCAAAGTGCAACAAAGAACACTACAAATTAAGTGGATC
The DNA here is from genome assembly GCF_002162155.2 of Triticum dicoccoides. Lineage (NCBI taxonomy): Eukaryota > Viridiplantae > Streptophyta > Magnoliopsida > Poales > Poaceae > Triticum > Triticum dicoccoides. Next base: position 315,054,287 of record NC_041385.1, on the reverse strand, counting down.
TCAATATGCAACGAGTTGCATATTGAGGAAACACCACATTCAATTATTTAGTTCACTCCGTTCATGTACAAGACAAGATTACATGTTGATTTGAAGGAAATATGCCCTAGAGGCAATAATAAAGTTGTTATTTTATATTTCCTTATATCATGATAAATGCTTATTATTCATGCTAGAATTGTATTAACCGGAAACTTGATACATGTGTGAATACATAGACAATACAACGTGTCCCTAGTATGCCTCTACTAGACTAGCTCGTTGATCAAAGATGGTTAAGTTTCCTAGCCATGGACATGAGTTGTCATTTGATAACGGGATCACATCATTAGTGGAATGATGTAATGGACAAGACCCGTGCGTTAGCTTAGCATAATGATCGTTCAGTTTTATTGCTACTGCTTTCTTCGTGTCAAATATATATTCCTCTGACTATGAGATTATGCAACCCCTGGACACCGGAGGAATGCCTTGTGTGCTATCAAACATCACAACATAACTGGGTGATTATAAAGATGCTCTACAGGTATCTCCGAAGGTGTTTGTTGGGTTGGCATAGATCGAGATTAGGATTTGTCACTCTGAGTATCAGAGAGGTATCTCTGGGCCCTCTCGGTAATGCACAACATATGAAGCCTTGCAAGAAATGTGATCAATGAGTTAGTTATGGGAGGATGCACTATGGAATGAGTAAAGAGACTTGCCGGTAACGAGGTTGAACTAGGTATGAAGATATCGATGATCGAATCTCGGGCAAGTAACATACCGATGACAAAGGGAATAACTATGTTGACATTGCGGTTCGACCGATAAAGATCTTCGTAGAATATGTGGGAACCAATATGAGCATCTAGGTTCCGCTATTGGTTATTGGCCGGAGAGGTGTCTCGATCATGTCTACATAGTTCTCGAACCCGTAGGGTCCGCACGCTTAGCGTTCGATGACAATAGGTATTGTATGAGTTATGTGTTTTGGTGAACGAAGGTTGTTTGGAGTCCCGGATGAGATCACGGACATGACGAGGAGTTTGGAAATGGTCGAGAGGTAAAGATTGATATATTGGAAGGTAGTATTCAGACACCGAAAGGGTTCCGGAGTGTATCGGGTATACCGGAGTACCGGAGGGGTTACCAGAACCCCCCGGGGAAAGATATGGGCCATAGGAGGGCGCCTAACCATCCCACAAGGGGCTGGTGCGCCCCCCACAAGGGAGGAGGCCGAATTGGACTAGGGAAAGGGGGCGCCACCCCCTTTCCTTCTCCTACTCCCACTCCTTCCTCCTTTCCCCCTCCATGAGAAGGAATAGAGGGGGGAGGGGATCCTACTAGGACTCCCCCCTCCTTGCCGCGCCCCCTATGGCGGCCTCCCTCCCTCTCCCTCCTTTATATATGTGGGGAGGGCACCCCTAGAAGCGACAACAATTGCTCTTAAGCATGTGCGCCCCCCCACCATTCACTCCTCCGACAGTATCATCGTAGTGGTTAGGTGAAGCCCTGCACATCACCAACACCGTCATCATGTTGTCATGCTGACGGAACTCATCGACTCCATCGACACTTTGCTGGATCAAGAGTTCGAGGGACGTCATCGAGCTGAACGTGTGCAGAATTCGGAGGTGCCATACATTCGGTACTTGATCGGTTGATCCGAGAAGACGCTCCACTACATCAACCGTTTTAAGTTAACGCTTCCACTTTCGGTCTACGAGGGTACGTGGACACACTCTCCCCTCTCGTTGCTATGCATCACCTAGATAGATCTTGTGTGAGCGTAGGATTTTTTTTTGAAATTGCATGCTATGTTTCCCAACAGTGGCATCCGAGCCAGGTCTATGCGTAGATGATATGCACGAGTAGAACACAAAGAGTTGTGGGCGGTGATCGTCATACTGCTTACCACCAATGTCTTATTTTTATTTGGCGGTATTGTTGGATGAAGCTGCCCGGACCAACCTTACATGACCGCGTTTATGAGACCGGTTCCACCGATTGACATGCAACTAGTTTTGCATAAAGGTGGCTGGCGGGTGTCTGTTTCTCCAACTTTAATTGAATCAAATTTCACTGCGGCCGGTCCTTGTGAAGGTTAAAACATCAAACTTGATAAATCATCGTTGTGGTTTTTGTGCCGTAGGTATGTACGGTTCATGCTAGCAGCCCGTAGCAGCCACGTAAAACTTGCAACAAACAAAGTAGATGACGTCTAACTTGTTTTCGCAGGGCATGTTGTGATATGATATGGTCAAGACATGATGCGATATAAAGATTGTTGTATGAGATGATCATGTTTTGTAAAAGTTATCGACAACTGGCAGGAGCCATACGGTTGTCGCTTTATTATATGAAATACAAGCGCTATGTAATTGCTTTACTTTATCACTAAGCGGTAGCGATATTCGTAGAAGCAATGGTTGGCGAGACGACCACGACGCTATGATGGAGATCAAGTTGTCAAGCCGGTGACGATGGATATCATGACGTTGCTTCGGTGATGGAGATCATGAGCACAAGATGATGATGGCCATATCATGTCACATATTTTGATTGCATGTGATGTTTATCTTTTATGCATCTTATTTTGCTTAGTACAGCGGTAGCATTATAAGATGATTCCTCACTTAATTTCAAGGTATAAGTGTTCTCCCTGAGTATGCACCATTGCGGAAGTTCTTCGTGCTGAGACACCACGTGATGATCGGGTGTGATAAGCTCTACGTTCAAATACAACGGGTGCAAGCTGGATTTGCACACGCGAAATACTCAGGTTAAACTTGATGAGCCTAGCATATACAGATATGGCCTCGGAACACTAGAGACCGAAAGGTCAAACGCGAATCATATAGTAGATATGATCAACATAGTGATGTTCACCATTGATGACTACTCCATCTCACGTGATGATTGGACATGGTTTAGTTGATTTGGATCACGTATCATTTAGATGACTTGAGGGATGTCTATCTAAGTGGGAGTTCTTAAGTAATATGATTAATTGAACTTAATTTATCATGAACTTTGTCCTAATAGTATTTGCAAATTATGTTGTAGATCAATAGCTCGCGTTGTAGCTTCCCTATGTTTTTTGACATGTTCCTAGAGAAAACTAAGTTGAAAGATGATAGTAGCAATGATGCGGACTGAGTTTGTGATCTGAGGTTTATCCTCATTGCTGCATAGAAGAATTATGTCCTTGATGCACTGCTAGGTGATAGAGCTATTGCAGGAGCAGATGTAGACGTTATGAATGTTTGGCTAGCTCAATATGATGACTACTTGATAGTTTAGTGCACCATGCTTTACGGCTTAGAACCTGGACGTCAAAAACACTTTGAACGCCACAGAGCATATGAGATGTTCCAAGAGCTGAAATTGGTATTTCAGACTCATGCCCGTGTCGAGAGGTATGAGACATCTGACAAGTACTTCGCCTAAAAGATGGAGGAGAATAGCTCAGCTAGTGAGGATGTGCTCAGAATGTCTGGGTACTATAATCGCTTGAATCAAGTGGGAGTTAATTGATAACCCACAAGTATAGGGGATCGCAACAGTTTTTGAGGGTAGAGTATTCAACCCAAATTTATAGATTCTACACAAGGGAAGCCAAAGAGTATTTGAAGGTATTAGCAGCTGAGTTGTCAATTCAACCACACCTGGAAATTAATTATCTGCAGCAAAGTGATCAGTAGCACAATAATATGATAGTTTTGATAGTAGCGACAACAACAATAGTAACAGTAACAGTGATAGCATTATTTTGTAGCAAGTGTGACAGTAGCAGCAGCAGTAGTAACTTAGCAGAAACAATATAAGATAAATTCGTAGGCATTGGATCGATGACTTGTTGGATGATATTCATCATGTGATAGTTATAACCTAGGGCGATACGGCACTAGCTCCAGTTCATCGATATAATGTAGGCATGTATTCCGTAAATAGTCATACGTGCTTTATTAAAAGAACTTGCATGCCATCTTTTGTCCTACCCTCCTATGGCAGCGGGGTCCATATTGGAAACTAAGGGATATTAAGGCCTCCTTTTAATAGAGAACCAGAACAAAGCATTAACACATAGTGAATACATGAACTCCTCAAACTACGGTCATCACCGAGAGTGGGCCCGGTTGTTGTCACTCCGGGGTTGTCGGATCATAACCGTAGTAGGTGACTATGACTTGCAAGATCGTATCTAGAACATGGATATAATGATGAATTATTAAATGGTTCAGATCTGAGTTCGTGGCACCCGGGCCCAAAGTGACAAGCATTAAGCATAGCAAAGTCATAACAACATCAATCTAAGAACATAGTTGATACTAGGGATCAGGCCCTAACAAAACTAACTCGATTACATGATGAATGTCATCCAACTCCTCACCGACCAGCGAGCCTACGAAGGAATTACTCACTCCCAGCGGGGAGCATCATGGAATTGGCGATGAAGTTGGGTTGGTGATGAAGAAGAACGAAGACCCCCCTCTCCGGAGCACCAAACGGACTCCAGATCTGCCCTCCCGAGGAAGAACATGGCTTGGCAGCGGCCCTGTCTCGTGGATCACGATAATTCTTTCTCCCAGATTTTTTTCTGGAAATATGTGATTTTGTAGTATCAGGGGGTCGTCTGCGGGGCCACCAAGTGGGTACAACCCACCTGGGCGTGCCAGGAGAGGGGGGCACACCCTGGTGGGTTGTGCCCACCCAGGTGCCCCTCTAGGAAGGTCTTGGCTCTATAAATTCTTATTATTGATATAAAAAAATCCTCACAAAGTTCCGTTCCATTTCGAGAACTTTTATTTCTGCACAAAAACAACACCATGGTAGTTCTGCTGAAAACAGCGTCAGTCTGTGGTTAGTTTCATTCAGATCATGCAAATTAGAGTACAAAACAAGAGGGAAAGCGTGAGAAGAAGTAGATACATTGGAGACGTATCAACTCCCTCAAGCTTAAAACTTTGCTTGTCCTCAAGTATTTCATCTGATAAACTGAAAGTGAGAAAGAAAACCTTTTACAAACTCTTTTGCTCTTGTTTGCATAAATAAGCTTAAACAACACCCAGGTTTTCAGCCAACATTATAACTAACCATGTCAACAATAACATTTAAAGATTATAATGACTCATATCAATGACATAATCAGCTAGTGAGCAATAATAAAATATCTCAAACAGCAACACGTTGTCAAAACAACCATGATATAATATGACAATAGTGGTATCTCGCTAGCCCTTTCTGAGACCGCAAAACATAAATGCAGAGCACCTCCAAAGTTCAAGCAGCGTCTAAACATTGTAATTCATGGTAGAAAAGATCCAGTCATGATGCACCCAATATTAGCTACACATAATGCATAAATCATGACAGCTGTGCTGTACTCAGTTTCTGGCGCTTGTTTTAGAAGGTGGTGACACAACATAAAAGCAAATAGATAGTCCCTTCGCAGAGGGAAGCAGTGATTTGCAGAGGTGCCAGAGCTCAATTTTTAAAACAGAGATAAACGATATTTTGAGACATGCACCCTTCTTTTTCACTTCACGACCACCAGTTATCAATATCTTCCATGCTAAGCATGCTAGTGGTGGTTCCCAAGCGATAAAAGTAAAGGTTTTGACTCCATTGGGAGTTTTTGTTTGATTATTTCAGAGATGAACTCTTTTTCATGCTTGCCGTTTGGGACTGGGCATCCCTATTACCGCCCTTTTCTCGTGCGATGGCGAGTGAATAAACACTCGACCTGAGAATAACCCACTTAGCATGGAAGATACCGACCACCTCCTGTTTTTCCATGAACGATCCAGGCACGCAAAAAGGATAATTTTTAGAAGTTTTTAGAGGTGGCACATGCAAATTTACTTAGGACGGCAGGGTAATACCACATATATGTAGGTATGGTGGACTCATCTGGAATAACTTTGGGTTCAAGGTTTTTGATGTACAAGCAGAATTGCCACTTAGTACAGGCGAAGGCTAGCAATTTAGATTGAGAAGCGGCTAGCTAGAGAGCAACAACAATCATAACCATGCATTATGCATAAGTAACATTGGACACTAGCATGAGTAGGATATGGAAACCATGAACATAAATATCATAGAGGCTATGTTGGTTTTTATTCAACTACATGCATGAACATGTGCCAAGTCAAGCCACTCAAACATTCAGAGGAGGATACCATATCATCATACTACATCACAATCATTTTAACGCCATGTTGATATCCAAGATAAATCATTATCAACTCCCAGCTACTTATGCATGGCATGAGAAACTATAATCTCTAATTGTCATTGCAAATATGTTTAATCATAATGGGCTAAATCATAGATACTAGGTTAAACATATTTACACAAACAGAACAAGTCGAGTTCATACCAGTTTCTCCCTACCACGGCCAGTTCATCGGATGTCGTCATTATTGCCTTTCACTTGCACTATCGAACGATATGAAAATAATAATAGTGCAAGAATGCCATGGACTAAGTTGGAATCTGCAAACATTTTATTCAACAAGAGAAGACAGGGTAAAATGTACTCTTTATTAGTTCAACAATTATTCGTATGAGAGCCACTCAACATTTTCGTCGTGGTCTTCTCCTCGGTACAACTCGAATAAAAGGAAAAGAAATTTAGAGAAACATACTAAAATATTTTTGGATTTTTTGGTTTTCTTGAACAAGCAAATAAAAGGGAAAAGCAAAAACGAGAAAAACTATTTACATGGGAAAGCCCCCAACAAGTAAAAGAAGAACAATATTTTTTTTGGGTTTTCTTTTTAATGCTACTAAGCATGCAAAGAAAGTAAATTACTACAACTAATATTTTTGGTTTTTCTAAAGTTTTTCAAACACACAAGAAGAAAGCAAGAAAATAAATCTAAGCATGGATGATACAATGAAAAAGTGTGAACACCGACAAATAGAATGATAAGTAGACATCAATATAATGTCGGTGAGAAACACATACTCCCCCAAGCTTAGGCTTTTGGCCTAAGTTGGTAATTGATCAGTAGCCTGGAGGGTAGTAGTCTGCGTGGTAGCTCATAGAGGCTCTCGGTGCGGATGCCTTGGCACGTCGTGCTGCCACCACTGCCGCGTTATGAGCTAGGGCCTCGCTCTCAAGAACAAAATATCTCCCCTTGTTGTGATAATCAAAAAGAACAGGAGCGGGCAAATATGTGTCCATAACAGATTTTTTGTTAAACATTATATTGTAAGTGAAATTATCAACCTTTCCCTTAAGGATCTTATGTTCTTTTAGAGTGTCAAAATCTAAATACCGCGTGGGTAGGATAGGATCAAAGGGCAAAGGTGAAACACCCAACTCTCGTGCCAAACATGTGGCACAAATTCCACCATAGAACCAACCACTGTTAGCATTATGCTGAAGTCTACGTGCAACAATCGCTCCAAGGTTATAATTCCTTTCACTAGTGAGAGCGGTGTGAATGAGGCTCAAGTCTGCCGCACAAAGTATGCTACATTCTTGCTTGCCTACTATGCATTTCCCGTTAAATAATGCAAAATACTGAATTGCGGGAAAGTGAATGCTCTTTATTCTTCCTTGTCTTACTCCCCTATTTTCACTGTAACAAAGGCTAGTCAAGAAAGACTCGTACTCAGCCTTCGGTGGTTCATCAAGCGAACCCCAAAATGGCAGTTTGCAATGGTAAGCAAAATTCTCCAGTGGGATAGTAAATGGTTTATCATAAAGCATAAAAGACACCCTAGACTCACGAGGGGAAAATGTAAATCCTTTGATAAATGACTCAGTGAGAAGTTGGCGTTGTGCACACTTATCTGAAAGGTAGGGACCAAGGCCAGAATTGTGAACATATTGCTCAAATTCCTCCTTAATGCCCACACGCACCATATATTCATCGCAAGGCCATAAGCATGTTTTGGTGGCAGCATCACGCGTGGAACTTTCACTTGGTTCAACATAAGACCGACGAGTAGAACTGTCACTAGAAGATGCCCCCGAGGATCGTCTCCTCAAAGAGCTCCTTCCAAATAGGTTCATCATGTCCGCGTAGGGATATGCATTTCCCCAACAATAAGCATTTCATATTTCTTTTTGACAGTAGGTAGAGGTATTTGAAAACTTCTAATTGTGATTGTCGAAGATTTTTGAATAACATTAATACCATTCACTTGGAATTGTTTCTTAGGAAAGTGCACCGTATGCTCATTACCATTAATATGAGAAGTGACCTTGCTTTTATTGCAATCAATAACAGCCCCTGCAGTATTCAAGAAGGGTCTACCAAGGATAATTGACATGTTGGTCGTCCTCAGGCATCTCAAGTATAACAAAGTCAGTCAAAATAGTAATATTAGCAACAACAACGGGCACATCCTCGCAGATACCGATAGGTATGGCGGTTGATTTATCGGCCATTTGCAAAGATATTTCATTAGGTGTGAGCTTATTTAGATCAAGTCTTTTGTATAAAGATAAAGACATAACACTAACACCAGCTCCTAAATCACACAAAGCAGTTTTCACATAATTCCTTTTGATAGAGCAAGGTATAATTGGTATACCTGGATCTCCAAGTTTTTTAGGTACTCCATCTTTAAAAGTATAGTTAGCAAGCATAGTGGAGATTTCAGCTTCTGGTATTTTTCTCTTATTTGTGATGATATCTTTCATATACTTTGCATAAGGAGGCATTTTAAGGATATCAGTCAAGTGAGTACGCAAAAAGACTGGCCTCAACATTTTAGCAAAGCGTTCAAATTCTTCATCATCATTCTTTTTAGTTGACTTGGGTGGAAAATGCATAGGTTTTTGAACCCACGGTTCTCTTTCTTTACCGTGTTTTCTAGCAACAAAGTCTCTTTAATCATAACTTTTATTCTTAGGTTGTGGGTTATCAAGATCAACTGGTGGTTCTATCTCAACATCATTATCTGGTTGTTTATCATTATTTGTTTGAGTGTCTTCATGAACCTCATCATTGTCTTTTTCATTATCACTAGGTGGATGTTCATTACCAGATTGAGTTTCAGCATCAGAGATAGAAGTTTCATTTTCATTATCAGGAGGTTTGTCTATTTCAGGTTCACTAGAAGCATGCAAAGTCCTATCATTTTTCTTTTCCTTTTTCCTTTTAGAAGGACTAGGTGCACTAGTGTTATTTCTTTGTGAATCTTGTTCAATTCCTTTTGGGTGTCCCTTAGGATAAAGTGGTTCCTGAGTAATTTTACCTCCTCTAGTTGCAACTCTAACAGCAAAGTCATGTATATTATGATTCATTTCATCAAGTAGTTCTCTTTGTGATTTAGCAACTTGTTCTAACCGGGTTTGAACCATAGAAGCATGTTTTCCAACACCTCTAAAATCATTTGAGATTCTAAATAACAATTCACTCAAGCAAGCAATCATATCAGAATTATATTTCAATTGTTTCATAACATTTGCATTGAAGTGGTCTTGTTTTCTAATGTAGTTTTCAAACTCATAAAGGCATTGGCTAGGATGCATATTGTGAGGATTATCATTTCCATTGAACTTCATAAGAGAATTTACCTCTACTACCTTAGGCAGTGGTGCTGTAGCCCATGTATTTCTTCAATAGGAGGTAAAATTTTAACATCCTCAGCTTTAATACCTTTTTCCTTCATAGATTTCTTTGCCTCTTGCATATCTTCAGGACTGACTTATAATATACCCCTCTTCTTCGGAGTGGGTTTAGGCGGTGGTTCAGGAATAGTCCAATCATCATAATTTTTCAATATGTTATTCAATAATTCTTCAGCTTGAGCAATAGTTCGTTCCCTGAAAACACAACCAGCACAATTATCTAGGAAGTCCCTAGAAGCATCAGTTAGTCCATTATAGAAGATATCAAGTATTTCATTTTTCTTAAGAGGATGATCAGGCAAAGCATTAAGCAATTGGAGAAGCCTCCCCCAAGCATGTGGGAGACTCTCTTCTTCAATTTGCACAAAGTTAAATATTTCCTGCAAGGAAGCTTGTTTCTTATGAGCAGGGAAATATTTTTCAGAGAAGTAATAGATCATTTCCTGGGGACTACGCACACAACCAGGAGCAAGAGTATTGTACCAAGCTTTAGCATCACCCTTTAATGAGAATGGAAATAACTTGAGAATATAGTAATAGCAAATCTTCTCATAATGAGCAAAAAGGGTAGCTATATCATTCAACTTAGTAAGATGTGCCACAACAGTTTCAGTTTCATAACCATGGAAAGGATCAGATTCAACCAAAGTGATTAACTCTGGGTCGACAGAGAATTCATAATCCTTATCAGCAATAGCAATAAGTGAAGTAGCAAACTCAGTATCATGTTTCATTTTAGCATTCAGAGATCTTTCTTTATACTTGCATAATAATTTCTCTAGATCATCTCTATCCTTACAAGCAAGAATATCTCTAGTTGCCTCCTCACTCATAGTATAACCTTCCGGTACCTTCGACAATTCATATCTAGGAGGACTAGTTCTAGTAGGTGTTTCAGTAGTTCAAGTTTCAAGTTCATCATCAGATTCAACAATATCATGTTGTCTTACTCTAGCAATTTGTTCATCAAGAAATTCACCTAGTGGCACATCATCAAGCAAGGTACTAGCATCATCATCATGAGTAGCATTCATAGCAGAAGTAGCATCATCAATAACTTGCGACATATCATAATTGATAGCATGTTGTGGAGTTGCAAGTTTGCTTATAACAGAAGGTGAATCTAAAGCAGAACTGGATGGCACTTCCTTACCTCCCCTCGTCTTTGAGGGAAAAATCGTAGTCTTAGCACCCTTCAGATTCTTCATAGTGATAATATGATAATAATCCCAAGTGACTCAACAAATGTAGCTATGCTCTCCGCAACGGTGCCAGAAAAAGGTCTTGATAACCCACAAGTATAGGGCATCACAACAGTTTTCGAGGGTAGAGTATTCAACCCAAATTTATAGATTCGACAAAAGGGGAGCCAAACAATATTTGAAGGTATTAGCAGCTGAGTTGTCAATTCAACCACACCTAGAAATTAATTATCTGCAGCAAAGTGATCAGTAGCATAGTAATATGATAGTTTTGATAGTAGCGACAACAGCAATAGTAACAGTAACAGTGATAGTAGTATTTTGTAGCAAGTGTGACAGTAGCAGCAACAGTAGTAACTTAGCAGAAACAATATAAGATAAATTCATAGGCATTGGATCGGTGACTTGTTGGATGATATTCATCATGTGACAGTTATAACCTAGGGCAAGACGGCACTAGCTCTAGTTCATCGATATAATGTAGGCATGTATTTCGTAAATAGTCATACATGCTTTATTAAAAGAACTTGCATGACATCTTTTGTCCTACCCTCCCTTGGCAGCGGGAGCCATATTGAAAACTAAGGGATATTAAGGCCTCCTTTTAATAGAGAACCGGAACAAAGCATTAACACATAGTGAATACATGAACTCCTCAAACTACGGTCATCACCGAGAGTGGGCTCGGTTGTTGTCACTCCGGGGTTGTCGGATCATAACCGTAGTAGGTGACTATAACTTGCAAGATCGGATCTAGAACATGGATATAATGATGAATTCATAAACGGTTCAGATCTGAGTTCATGGCACCCGGGCCCAAAGTGACAAGCATTAAGCATATCAAAGTCATAGCAACATCAATCTAAGAACATAGTGGATACCAGGGATCAGGCCCTAACAAAACTAACTCAATTACATGATGAATCTCATCCAACTCCTCACCGACTAGCGAGCCTACAAAGGAATTACTCACTCCCGGTGGGGAGCATCATGGAATTAGCGATGGAGATGGGTTGGTGATGACGAATAACGAAGATCCCCCTCTACGAAGCCCCAAACAGACTCCAGATCTGCCCTCCCGAGGAAGAACAGGGCTTGGCGGCAGCTCCATCTCGTGGATCTCGATAATTCTTTCTTCCTGATTTTTTCTAGAAATATGGGATTTATAGTATTAGGGGGGACGTCTGCGGGGCCACCAGGTGGGTACAACCCACCTGGGCGCGCCAGGAGAGGGGGGCGTGCCCTGGTGGGTTGTGCCCACCCAGGTGCCCCTCTCCGGAAGGTCTTGTCTCCAAAAATTCTTATCATTGATATAAAAAATCCTCACAAAGTTTCGTTCCATTCTGAGAACTTCTATTTCTACACAAAAACAACACCATAGTAGTTCTACTGAAAACAACGTTAGTCCGGGGTTAGTTTCATTCAAATCATGCAAATTAGAGTCCAAGACAAGAGGAAAAGCGTGAGAAAAGTAGATACATTGGAGAGGTATCATTAATCTTCCAAATAAGATAGTGATTGACAGAGTTCTCTAGTTATCATCACCAAGTTACTGGAACTTCGTGATGAAATATAATATGCAAGGGATGAAAAAAGCGATTCCTGAGCTCTTCATGATGCTGAAATCGACTGTAACATCCCAAAATTCTAAATTTTGAAATGTTATATTAAATAAATAACTTTGATTGCTTGTGTGAAATTGAGTGAAATTTAAAACTTTTTGAAAGTTGAATGAGAGGGAATAAAAGGACTTTCCCAAGCTTTCACGTTGCATTTATGATCTCCATGAATTCATATTCATTTCATCACAAAACCCTAGAGTGAAGATGATATAACTTCTTCCATTTAAATAAATGAAAAGGGATTTGAAAATGATTTGAATTCCATTTGAAATAGTTTCAAACCATGTACTTCATGCCACTCAAGGATTTTCATGAGGGAAGATAACATGACTTCTTCAACATTGAAATAGAGTGGGAAGTAAGAGGCCACATTCAAAATGGCATTTGAGCCACTTTTGGAAATACTCCATATGGGTTTCAAAATCTTTTCCAAATATATTTTCAAAAATAAATAAAGAGAGAAGGTAATAGGACTCCTTTAATTATTGGAAATAAAAATGGGAAATTAATGTTGGGACCAATTCAAAATGGTTTGAAAAACATTTGAATCCAATTGGAATAACAATTTTGGATTTTATTGAATTTTTCTTTATTTGATTTTTCTAAAATTATTTTTCTCCTAATAATAAATAAATGGAAAATAGGGTAAAATGATTCCCTACAGTAGAAAAGTGGAGAGAAATAAATTTGAAATCATTTTAGTATTTTAGAAATGATTTTTATTGGGTTTTGTTGCACCAGTATCACTATTTAGTTTATTTGAATTGTTTTAGATTTTAGTTGACTCTGAGAAATAGTTCATATTGTAGGAATTGTTTTTCTAAAAAAATTGATATATAATATGCCTATGGAATTTTTTATTTTATTTTTCTTGTTCCGTTTTTCTTTTCTTTTTATGTTTACACAAAAAAACATATTTGCGGCCCATAACTAACAATCGCCGACATGCGCAGCACAGTAGACAGGTCGGCTCGCATTTTTTTCTCCTTTTATTTTCTTTAAGGTTTACGATTGTTTTTGAAAGAAATTTCAGGAAAAAATATATCTTTAAAAGAAAAACTTTGCGCGTGCGCGCGGCCTGCCGGCGAAGTCTTTTTTAGGCCCATGCGATTCCCTCATTTTTATTTGTTTGTCTATGTTTAGTTCCACATTGCCTAGCCTTTGACCCCTAAGCCTCTCTTCCACCTATAAATATAAAACCATAGAACCCCAAAAATCATCCACTGCGGGTTAAATCAATATTTTAGTTTGACTAGCTTCACAAAAGAAAAATATATTTCTTCTCTCCGGCCGGACTTCTGGTAGTTGTCTCCTTTCTTCGAAGTCGTATTTTCTCTATCTTATAAATGTATCTTTCTTCGTAATTTTTTAATACATCAATAGCTTATTATTTTTAGACTAGTGTACGGTAGAATAATTAGATTTATAAATTAGTCCCTTTATTTACATTTTAAGACTAGAATTCTTTTAGCCATACCCTTTTTTCTTCCGTAAAACAGCTTGACCTTGATTTTTTAAATAGCCATAACTTTTTACTCGTTCATCCAAATTTGACGAAACCAACGCCAAAATCTTCAGCATGATCTCATCTAAAACCAACTTAAAAATATTTTTTGAAAGTTTTAAAATTTGAATTCAAGCAGATTTGAATTTCAACTTCTTTTGATCGTAACTTGAGTTTCGTAACTCCGATTTGAGTGATTCTTTTTGCAAATCGAAGCTCTTGACATAAGCTTTGTGTTAAGATCAAAATCACATAAGTTTGCTACTGTTAAAAAGATATGTTTCTGTCTAGAAGCTTTATTTGATGCTTTTGAAGTTTTCCAAAGTTTTTTCTTCGTTATTTGGATCTTGAGTGATTGCTTATGTGTGCAAATAATTTCTTGCTTACGATAGATTGATCGGAGTGTGACGAGTAGAACTACTAGAATTTATGAGTGCGAAGAATCCTCATCAACAGTACAAGGCAAGTTTACACTTTGATCATACTTTTCAATACTCAGTTTTTACTATGCATTAGTTTCACCCTTAAAGATTGCATGAGTAGGATTGGGAACATGTGGTTTTGCTATGTAGTTCATGAGGTAGGAACCTATTACCTTTGATCACCCCTGGAATATACGTTATGTCATAAATTGCTTAGCCATGCTCGTAGACGGGGATTGGTATGTGAGATTCATGAAAGTTGCGGCAGTAATAATAACTAAGGGAAAACTAAGGTGGCAACTTTAATACACATCTGGGTGGAATGGTTGGGTCACCCTAGAGAAACCAGTGGCTTGACTGGGGCACCTGGAGAAACCCGTGCTTGCCCAAGGGAATCCCGGAGTACCCGTATGATTACCCTACAGAATGCCACCCAGGCTCAAAGGGATCATACGATATTTCATGCCTAGAAACTTCCTTGTGCAGCCACAAGCTGATATAGGCAAAGGTGTCCCGATGTTTCGATGAGAAGGTGGCTATTGTTTTCTGTGGGAGTCGACCTTGACGATCCGACTACGAACATGCGAGACGTCGCGCCTTAGCAATCTCTAAACCAACTTCCGAGGGGTTATTGACCACGCCGGAGCATGATCAACCTGACCACGAGGGTCTATTTTCCTGCGAGCAAACGAAGAAAAAGCAAGAAACTGAGATTGCAATCTAGATATTACAAATACAAGAGGAAAGCTTTATTAATGAAGGTGGGGTTCTGTGATGCCATTGTCTGGTCGTTGAACACAAACGAAGTATGTGAAGTTGCAGCTATGACGAACTTTTAATCTAAACAAAACCCAAAGTCTAAACGACGCCCTAAGGGCTGTATATATGGAGGAAGAGGGGGGGGGGATTTCGTGGCCCTTGGGGAAGGGGTCCGAAACCAACCCTATCTCTTGTTTCCCCACACATACAGACTCCAAAAACAACCTATACTCAAGTATTTCAAATTTCATGGGCCTGGCCCAATAATAAGGTGACACAACACCTAGAATAGCCTCTGGACCAAAGTTATGAAGTAGCATCTTGTATATTTTGTCCAAGGCTTCATGCACTCATTATGGTGGCTCCAACATCCTGAAATTATCACTTGTAACTCCGTTCTTGTTCCCCTTGCGCATGACATCATCTCCATGCTTGTTCTTGCTCCTATGTTCATCCTTCTCCAAGCTAGGCCCTTCATTTGTAAGGAAAACAAATGTATCCAATTTAGGCAGCATCATCTTCTCATGAACATTAGAATCATTACTAAGAAACGAAAGTACCTGGTAATTTAATTGGCGTGCGCGAGCTCTAGTAATTGGTCCAGTATGTATATCAGCAGGGGCTATGTGTGTAACAATGGTATTGATGTCCTCATCATCCTTCCCTTCTTGAAATGAAGTCGTCCTCGATGGAAGCTCGTCTTCCTCACCCAAATAAGGCTTCAAATCTGCAATGTTAAAAGTGGGACTAACCCCAAAATTTGCAGGCAACTCAAGTTTATATGCATTATCATTTATTTTCTCTAACACCTTAAAAGGACCATCAACACGTGTCATTAGCTTTGATTTGTGCAAATCAGGAATCTATCCTTACGCAAATGTAACCAAACAAGATCTCCAGGTGCAAACACAACATGTTTTCTACCCTTATCTCCAGCAAGTTTATATTTAGCATTCATACGCTCAATGTTTTCCTTAGTTAACTCATGCATTTTAAAAAAAATCAATTCAACACGTTGTTTAGCATCAAAATTAACCTTTTCCAAAGATGGAAGAGGAAACAAATCAATAGGTGCACGAGGTAGGAAACCATACACAATTTCAAAAGGGCACATCTTACTAGTAGAATGCAACGAACGATTATAAGAAAATTGAATATGAGGCAAGCATTCTTCCCACATTTTCTTATTATTCTTCAAAACAACCCTAAACATAGTAGAAAATGTTCTATTGACTACTCAGTTTATCCATCAGTTTGGGGGTGACAAGTTGTACTAAAAAGTAGTTTAGTCCCCAACTTAGCCCATAAACATCTCCAAAAGTGGCTAAGAAAATTAGTATCACGACCTGAAACAATAGTATTTGGCACACCATGCAAGCGAATAATTTCACGAAAGAACAAATCAGCAACATTAATAGCATCATCGCTTTTATGACATGGTATAAAGTGTGCCATTTTCGAGAATCTATCCACGATAACAAATATGCTATCCCTCCCCTTCTTTGTTCGAGGTAAACCTAAAACAAAGTCCATAGATATATCCTCCCAAGGAACACTAGGTACAGACAAAGGCATATATAAACCATGAGGATCGAGTCGTGACTTAGCTTTTTGACATGTAGTGCAGCGAGCAACAAAACGCTCAACATCCCGTCTCATCTTTGGCCAAAAGAAATGTGTAGCAAGTATGTCCTTTGTCTTCTTCATGCCAAAGTGTCCCATTAATCCTCCTCCATGCGCCTCCTGCAACAACAAAAGACGAACGGAGCTAGCTGGAATGCATAGCTTGTTAGCACGGAACACAAATCCATCATTAACGACGAACTTGTTCCACATTCTTCGTTCTTTACAATTCTGCATTACATCTTTAAAATTAGCATCATGCACATATTGATCTTTGATGGTCTCCAAACCAAATATTTTGAAGTCAAGTTGTGAAAGCATAGTATAGCGACAAGACAATGCATCAACAATGACATTTTCTTTACCCTTCTTGTGTTTAATGACATAAGGGGAAAGTCTCAATGAATTCAACCCATTTAGCATGTCTACGATTCATTATAGCTTGACTTTTAATATGTTTCAAAGATTCATGATCAGAATGTATAACAAATTCTTTGGGCCATAAATAATGTTGCCATGTTTCTAAAGTCTGAACAAGAGAATATAATTCTTTATCATAAGTAGAATAATTCAGACTAGGCCCACTCAAGTTTTCAAAAAAGTATGCAACAGGTTTGCCATCTTGTAATAACACACCTCCTAATCCAATTCCACTAGCACCACATTCAAGCTCAAAAGTCTTATTAAAATCAGGAAGTTGGAGTAAAGGAGCATGTGTTAACTTATCTTTCAATACCGTGAAGGCTTCTTCCTGTGTAGTACCCCAAACAAAAGTGACATCCTTCTTTGTAAGCTCATTGAGAGGTGCAACAATGGTGCTGAAATCTCTTAGAAAACGCCTACAGAATCCAGCGAGGACAAGAAAATTCCTCACTTGTGTGACCGTTTTGGGCTGTGGCCAACTCTCAATAGCTTCAATCTTGGCTTTATCAACTTCAATTACCTGTGGAGTAACAACATAGCCAAGAAAAGATACTCGGTCGGTGCAAAAGGTGCACTTCCCAAGGTTACCAAACAAACATGCATCACGTAGAGCAATAAAAACAGCACGTAAATGTTCCAAATGTTCCTTAAAAGATCTGCTATAAATCAATATATCATCAAAATAGACTACCACAAATCATCCAATGAAAGCACGTAAAACTTTGTTCATTAATCTCATGAAAGTACTAGGTGCATTAGTTAACCCAAAAGGCATGACTAACCACTCATATAATCCAAACTTAGTTTTAAATACTGTTTTCCATTCATCTCCCAATTTCATATGAATTTGATGGTATCCACTAAGCAAATAAACTTTGGAGAATATTGTAGAGCCACTCAATTCATCAAGCATGTCATCTAGCCTAGGAATAGGATGACGATAACGAATAGTATAATAGGATAATAGGCGACGTACCATCCTTTTTTGGCACTAGTATAATAGGAACATCACAAGGACTAAGAGATTCACGTATATAACCTTTGTCGAGCAGCTACTGTACTTGACACATAATCTCCTTCGTCTCCTCTGGATTGGTACGGTGTGGTGCACGGTTTGGCAGTGAAGCACCGGGAATTAAGTCAATCTGATGCTCAATCCCTCGAATAGGTGGTAATCCCGGTGGCACGTCTTGTGGAAAGACGTCAGCGAACTCCTGCAAAATGTTAGCGACAGCAGGAGGCAAAGAGGAAGGTAGATCCTTGAAAGAAAATAATGCCTCTTTGCACACAAAAGCATAACAAACAGATTTGCTGAAATCTAGATCATCAATATCAGATTTGGTGGCAAGTAAACATACACTTTTCAATTTAATTTCAGAAGCAACACTAGATGGTTTATTATTAGGTTCATTTGTTGCTCAAATTCTTTTGCCACAATCTGATTTTCACTCTTATTTTTCTCCTCTTTTGCTTTATTAGCTCTATCAATATCATCTTTCAAAATGGAATCAGGAGTCATAGGAAGATTTTTATCCTTATGAAAGAGTATAATGATTATTTCTACCATGGTGTACAAAATTTTTATCAAATTGCCATGGTCTACCAAGTAATAAGGAACATGCTTGCATAGGTACCACATCACAATCAACATAATCAGCATATGTAGAGATACTAAAATGCACACGAACAATACGTGTTACCTTAACCTTGCCGCTGTTGTTGAACCATTGGATGTAGTAAGGATGTGGATGTGGTCTTGTGGTGAGAGATAGCTTCTCCACCATCTCCATGCTAGCCAAGTTGTTGCATCTCCCTCCATCTATGATGACGCGAACATAACGTTCCTTCACAACTCCCTTTGTATGGAACAAATTATGCCTCTGGTTTTGCTCAGCTTGTGTGACCTGCACACTCAAAACACGTTGATCAACTAAACATTCATACCGGTCAGCGTCTTCAGGAGCCATGTATTGCGTCTCATGATCAGAATCATCTCCACCATGTTCTTCACGTGTAATAAGAGCCAAAGTCTCCTCATCATAGTCACTAGCGGACTCATACCCACTATCCTCAGTAGCAATCATCACACACTCAGATTTGCATTCTCTCGCATAATGACCTCTTCCCTTACAACGATGACAAATAATATCACTTCCGTGCCCTGTTGATGCCATGGAAGAAGAAAAGCTCTGTGCAGGCCTGGCAGGTGTGCTCTTGGCAGATAGTGGTGGTTGTGCCTTCTTTCTTGTATCACGACTGAAGGTGGCACCTGATGGAGGTGCTGGTGCAGTGAAAGTAGAAGATGCACGCGGTGTCCATGATGAAGGTCGACCTGCAGAAAAGTTAGTTTGCGCCAATGCCTGTCGATCCTGCACTTCACGTTCAGCTTTACAAGCAAGATGGAATAAACGAGTGATATTAGTATACTCCTTATACTCTAGAATGGTCTGTATCTCTCTATTTAATCCACCCATATGTGACGCCCCCGATTCAATCATACACTAATCATACACGCAAATGTGTACGATCAAGATCAGTGACTCACAAGAAGATATGAACACAACTCTAGACACAAATTAAAATAATAAAAGCTTTATATTACAAGCCAGGGGCCTCGTGGGCTCGAATACATAAGGTCGAATACAAACGAGTCAGCGGAAGCAACAATATCTAAGTACAGACATGATTTAAACAAGTTTGCCTTAAGAAGGCTAGCACAAAAGTAACATCGATCGAAAAGGCAAGGCCCCCTGCCTGGGAGCCTCCTAACTACTCCTGGTCGTCGGTGTCCATCACGTGGTAGTAGGCACCCTCGGGGTAGTAGCGGTCGTCAAAGGTGGCATCTGACTCCTGGGCTCCGACATCTGGTTGCATCAACCGGAAAGAAGAAGAAAGGGGAAAAGGGGGAGCAAAGCAACCGTGAGTACTCATCCAAAGTACTCGCAAGCAAGGATCTACACTACATATGCATCGGTTTCAATGAAATGGGTAGTATATGTGGACTGAACTGTAGAATGCCAGAAGAGAAGGGGAAAGCCTAGCCTATCAAAGACTAGCATCTTCAAGCAGCTCCAAGCATCTTGCAACATCAAAAAAGATAAGAGTGGCATAAAGTAAAATAGTAGTAGTGTTATCAACCTCGGCCAGAGATCCTTTCTCGACTCCCTGCGAGAAAGCAATTCCAGAGCCATACTATCCATTACTCATATCCATTTCTCATGTCAAGTATCCAGTTCTAGTTGTATCGATCTGGAGACAACTCCAAGTGTCCGTTACCGTAGGACAGGCTATCGATAGATGTTTTCTTCCCTGTAGGGGTGCACCAACTTACCCACCATGCTCGATTAACTCCTGCTGGACACACTTTCCTGGGTCATGCCCGGCCTCGGCCAAACAATACGCCGCAACCTGACCTAGGCTTAATAGAGAGGTCAGCACGCCGGTCTAAACCTATGCCCCCAGGGGTCTTGGGCCATCGCCCCGGGAACTCCTGCACGTTGCGTACGCGGCCGATGAGCAGACCTAGCTACCTCCTTCAAAAAGGCAGGTGCTTACGCAGTCCAACCCGATGCACGCCGCTCAGTCGCTGACGTCTATTAAGCTTCGGCTGATGTATATGACGCAGAACACCCATACTGTGCCCACGTGATGGTTAGTGCTATCAGGCCAGAGGCCCCTCTGATCAAATATCCAAATCATAGTGGATTAGGAACGCATGGTAACAAGCGGAGACTCACGAAAGATGTGACCCCGTTGCCCCATCTCGAGGACTTCCGGCAAGGGCTAGGAATGCCCGGCCACGCCTCGTAAGTATCTCGCGGGCACCCTCCAGGTCAACCCATCTCCACATCACTCGCGGGTGCCCCTTAGGGTCGACCCGCCTTTTCAAGTAATAGTTGTAAGGTCCAAGTATCCGTGTGTCCAAACAACAAGGGGAAAACCCGAGGAATCACCCCCGGTGAATTCTACTCGATGTAATCATCAAGGTGAACGTAAGAGGATCCACCCTCGAGGTCCACACTTGAGGGGTTGCATGACAGAGTCGTATAGGAAGTGGTTAAAGAGGAAATCACCCTCGATGACCATGACTAAATAGCTACACTACATGGTTTACATCAGAAGTGGTGATGAGGTCTCACCCTCGGCACTCGATAGTAACCCAGTAGTGTCGAGCAACTAAGGGGAAGTGATGTGCGGTGCTGGGGCCTGGTCTTCGATCCCATTGATCGGGTCTTCGATGATGAAGCAGGGGCAACAAGGACAAGGTGGGGGTCACTGATGGATCATTAACCAACCTATACTAAGCAGTTTAGGATAAGGAGGTAAGGTACAACAGTAGATACAAAAGCAGGCTATGCATCAGAATAGGAGCAATCAATAATAGTAGCAAAATCTAATGCAAGCATGAGAGAATGGAATGGGCGATATCGGGATGATCAAAGGGGGGGCTTGCCTGGTTGCTCTGGCAAGGAGGGGTCGTCGTCAACGTAGTCGATCACAGGGGCGACATCGGTCTCGGGGTCTACCAGAGAGAAGAGGGGGAAGAAACAATAAATATAAAGCAAACATAGCATCACAAAGAATAACGCGACAACATGCTGTGCTGGGTGTGACCTAACGTATGGCTACACGATATAGGTGAAGGGGGAATTCAACCGGGAATGACCGAAGGGGAATGTTCCATGTTCAGATAGTTAGAAGCATCTGACAGGTATGTGGTTAGCGTATTCGGGTTCATCTCGTCGTTCTGAGCAACTTCCATGTATAAAGTTTTTCCAACTGAGCTACGATTTATTTTCTATGAATTGTCAAAGATTAAACCATTCGGGAATTATTTAAATTAACAGAAAAGGGAATTATGACATCAGGATGATGCAATGCTGACGTCAGCAGGTCAACAGGTCGGCTGACCAGTCAAACCAGACAGGTGGTGCCCACATGTCAGCCACTGTAATTAACAGAGTTTATATTAAACTAATCTGAGGTTAAATAGCTACTGGGCCCCACATGTCAGTCTCTAATTAGTAACTAATTAGGTTTTAATTATTAAAACATTTTAATTATTTAAAATAGGTGGTGGGGCCCGCGTGTCAGTGGCACTGGGCTGCCTGGTCAGCAGTTGACTATGTCAACCCAGTCAACTGGTACCCACGGGGCCCACTGGCAGTGGCCTTGGGGTGGCCCCAAGCCAGCCACGTCGGCGGCCGGCGCCGGAGTGACTCCGACGACCAAAACAACGGCGGCGCCTCACCGGAGTTGGCCGGAATCGCGCAACGGGGCTCAGTTTCGGGCGTGCGTGGGTGCGTTCGAACGGTCACTCGACCGCATGTCGAGTGGTGGTGGTGGCATCGCCGGACCTGGCCGAAAACGTCGCTGGCGACGAGGTCCACGGCGGTGGTTTTTGAGCAAGGACGGGGATCGTGCTAGGAGGCACGGGAGGAGGTGCGGATGGCTGGGAGGCCTCGCAGCGCTACGGGCACGAAGTCGTGCTCGAAAGCGAGCTCGGCCGATGGTGGCCGAGATGGAGAGGCTCGGCAGCGGCGACGAGTTCGGCCATGGCGACAACAATGGCCTACGGGCACGGGAAACGACAGGGGAGTAGGGGGAGGAGAGGGAGGTGCTCACCGAGCGGCTAAGAAAAGCCCTCGACAGGTTAGGAGTGCAGGGGAAGGCCGAATCGACGATGGTGGAGCCGCGGTGGCTGGAGATGGGGACGAGGACAAACGGCGGCTGCGGTGCTTCCCGGTTCCAGCGAAGGGCGCCAGTCGAAGGAGTCGACCCCGGTGGAGCTCACCGTCAGGGTCAGCGGGCACGGGGCCACCGGTGGCCGCGACAACGACGGAGGGTGGCGGCAACTGCGCTAGGAGGTGGATGGGGAACAAGGGGGAGGCAAGGAGGAATCTGGTGGGAAGAGGGAGAGGCGGAGCGGGGCAAGTGGTGAGGTGAGTGGGAGAGGCGCCCGAGGCGTCGACCTTATCCTCTCCCGGTGAGGCCGACGAGGTGGTCTGGTGGTGCTGAGGCGCCCGGTCGGTCGAACAGTGGGAGGTGGGAGACGACAGTGGAGGGGGAGTGGGCCACATGGCCTGTTGGCTTAGCCCGGGGGTTAGGCCCAGGGGGGGTCAGGGGCCTTTTCTCTCTCTCTCACCTCCTCTTTTTATTTTCCTTTCCTTTCTTTTTTAAACTTTCAGCCTTACCTATTTTAGGCCATTTAGACACTTTGGAAAAATGTTGGTTCACCACCAATATTACCAAAAGAATATTTTCCACATGATGAACATTTTAGTTTTTATGTTTGAGCATTTTTGAATTTCACACATAAATTCAATTGAATTCAACTGGAATTTGAACTGGATAGGAGATAATGATGACCAAACACTTGTTTAGCAAAAATGATTAGCTTAACCCCTGGGATTACTGTAGCATCATTACACGAGGGTGTTACACCATAAAACGTGCAAGCATAGCTTCATTCTCCTCAACAATACCACATCTAATCATGCCAGTTTGTAATTCCTGGTAATATTCTTCTACATAAATTTTTGCTTGTCTTAAACGCTGCAATTTTTGAAGCAATTCACGTTGAAAATATGGTGGAACCCAACGAGTACGCATAGCAGTTTTCAAAGCAGCCCAAGTAGCTGGAATAGGATATAATCTACAACGTTCAGACCACCATACACATGCAAAACTAGTGAAAGCACAAACAACAGCACCAACCTGTCTCTCCTTGGGATATTGTAAACATGTAAAACGTTGTTCAGTTTCTAACTTCCAAGTAAGATATATATCAGGAACATATGTACCCTCAAATGGTGGAATATTCAATTTCAGTTTAGGAATATGGTCATGACCTCGTACCTGAGGTGGTGGTGCAGGCCTACCATTGCGATTATTTGCATGTGGACGACCTAGCGCTGGTGCTGGTGGTTGCACGTAGTTCTGATTTTGATCAACCTCATCCTCATAATCGCCCGCATAATCCTCCTCCTCCTCGGTACCAGCACCAGCAGTAGCAGGAGCCAAACAAGCATCAACAATAGGTACAGCAGCACCAGAAGTTTGGCCATCCTCAAGAGGAACACGATTCACTCGTCCAAACTGATTCGGAAGGGGGCATTGTTGTTGTCATTGCAGAGGTGCGATAGGTGCAGCCGGCGGTGGTTGTGGAAGACGCGCGAGCAATTCATTAAAATTGTTATCGAGCTTTGTTTCGAATGTCTTCTCAATGCTATCTATCTTCTCCATGGCCTCTTCAAATCTGTTTAGCACATCTTGCACCTGTTCACTCATCATTTGCTGAAATTTATCATGTAGCTGTTTGTTCGGCATGTTCTCCCAATCAGTCTCATCGGCTTGTGATCCTGCCATGGTTAGCAGCAATAGAAACACACAAGAATATGATCCTACAGACTACTAGGAAGTGGTGGTGGTGTGTCACAAACCCGTCAAGCGAATCTCAAATTCTTACCAGTTCTTACCCAGCAGCAGGTGGTGATCGACAACCGCTGTAGTCAAAACTCTCAAAGCTTGGATAGAGCGATGGCCAGGGAGAGTCAAACACACGAGATATATATATGTGGAGCTGGGAAGGCTTATAATATGGTAGAAAAAGGGTCATCAATAATCAATTTAGAGATGCAAAGTTGAATAAACGCTCAACGATGGTACTGTGCTGGTCCTAGGCTAGACCGTGCTAGATACGCGAGCCTAGAACACTAACAAAATCACGACGCGACACGTAATCAAGGGAGAAGCACACTCTGATTTTTTTCTTTTTTTTTGCAATTTTTCCTCTTTTTTTTGCTCCGCAACAATTTTTTTTCAAAAAAAAGTCTACAAATGGTCTAAAAACCGCCTAGCCAGAATTTTCCAGACTTAAATTTTTTTTGAAACTGGAACTATTTTTCTACTGTGGGTAGCACGGAAGTTGGGGAGTTCGACTTGGTTACGACTCGTAGTATCGCATGATCTGGAACTCGAAAATAAAGGAAGAAATACTGGGCTCGGACTAGGACTGGTGGTGGAGATGAATCTGCTGGAACTCGGACTGGTGATGGCGGTGAATATGTGGTATATGATAGCGGTGAGGACGATGGTGGTATATGGCAGCAGTGACAACAATGGTGGTATATGGCAGCGGTGATGACGATGGTGGTATATGGCAGCGGTGATGACGATGGAACAGCGGCAGCGTGACAACTTGTGAACAGAACTCGAAACTCTAAAGGACTAGACACTAAGACCAGCAACTCGACACGACGATGCAACTGCAAATTCAACAAAGCAAAAACCCTAAAAAGATTATGCAAAGGCTCAGATTGGTTCAGATAGGATGAACTAACCCTAATTTTTTTGGCTTTTTCATGGACTATAGGTGTGAAGAACAGATTCGATCTAAATTACGAAAAATGTTAAAATCTCACCGAGCAACCTGGAAATATGATACCACTTGATATAGGCAAAGGTGTCCCAATGTTTTGATGAGAAGGTGGCTATCTTTTTTGTGGGAGTCGACCTTGATGATCCGACTATGAACGTGCGAGACGTCACGCGTTAGCAATCACTAAACCAACTTTCGAGGGGTTATTGACCACGTTGGAGCACAATCAACCTGATCACGAGGGTCCGTTTTCCTGCGAGCAAACGAAGAACAAGCAAGAAACTGAGATTGCAATCTAGATATTGCGAATATAAGAGGAAAGCTTTATTAATGAAGGTGGGGTCCTGTGATGCCTTTGTCTTGTCATTGAACACAAATGAAGTACGCGAAGTTCCAGCTATGGCAAACTTTTAATCTAAACAAAACCCAAAGTCTAAACGACACCCTAAGGGCTGTATATATGGAGGAAGAGGGGGGGGGGGATTTCGTGGCCCTTGGGGAAGGGGTCCGAAACCAACCCTATCTC
This sequence comes from Triticum dicoccoides, assembly GCF_002162155.2. Taxonomy (NCBI): domain Eukaryota; kingdom Viridiplantae; phylum Streptophyta; class Magnoliopsida; order Poales; family Poaceae; genus Triticum; species Triticum dicoccoides. The sequence continues at coordinate 315,028,249 of NC_041385.1, read as the reverse complement.
TTGTTTCCCCACACATATGGACTCCAAAAATAGCCTATACTCAAGTATTTCAAAATTACATGGGCATGGCCCAATAATAAGGTGACACAACACCTGGAATAGCCTCTGGACGAAAGTTATGAAGTAGCATCTTGTATATTTTGTCCACGGCTTCGTGCACTCATTATGGTGGCTTCAACGTCCAGAAATTATCACTTGTAGCTCAGTTCTTGTTCTCCTTGTGCATGCCATCATCTCCATGCTTGTTCTTGCTCCAATGTTCATCCTTCTCCAATCTAGGCCCTTCATTTGTAAGAAAAACAAATGTATCCAATTTAGGCAGCATCATATGCTCGTGAACAATAGAATCATTACTAAGAAACAGAAGTACCTGGTAATTTAATTGGCGTGCGCGAGCTCTAGTAATTGGTCCAGTATGTATAGCAGCAGGGGCTGTGGGTGTAACAATGGTATTGATGACCTCATCAGAAGCCATTATGGGCTCTGACATAGTTGAATAAGTTGTGGGAAACCTTTCCATGATAGGCTAGCAGATGTAGGGGAATTGTTGGTGTACCAGCCTATCTATCGGTTAAGGGGACCTCTTCAAAAAGACTATGTATCGATCATCCGGTTCTGAAACATCAGGCAGTGCGACGAATTCAATGGAGGAGATCGAGTCTTGTGGGGAAAAGTGCGCAAACCTCTGCAGAGTGTACAAACTAATCATGATTAGCCGTGTCCTTGGTTATGGACAAGTTTGAGTATCTAGAAGTGGATTATTGATTGATCTCATCACTCTATTTAATTGATATATTGGGTTATTAATAATTCGGGAATTTTTGGGATTGAGTAGGAGGAACCTTCTCAATATTGGCATAAACTTGGTAGTAAAAATAAAATTTATTCTTTTGTTATAGGGAAAAATTAGTTTATGTAAAATTAAACTTAGAGCCTCCACCAGCCAAATATGCATATAGAGATAGATATTTTCATTATTATTTCTATGGTGTGAAATTGCCAGTACATTCAATGTACTGACCTACATGGCTGCAACGTCTCATGTTGCAAGAATCTTATGACGAGTAAGTGATACGCTAGGGTTACGATGTCTACACTCAACTTTACCGTTGGTGTTGTTGGGACTCCACACCTTTGTTGTTACTTACGCTATATGGATTGAGGTAATAGTATTTATGTTACTTTTTACATGTGATTGCACTCTGTTATAAATCCTCGAGTACTGTGTGTGTCAGCATACAGATCCAGGAATGACACCTAAGCACAGAGACTTGATCCATTTTGGTCGGGTCGCTACAAGATGGTAACAGAGCACATGTTGACTGTAGGATGTGACCCCTAGAAACTGGTGAGCCCATAGGAAAGGATTTCCCTAAAACTTTATTTTCAAAAGAGATCCCTTAACTCTCATCTTTTCTAAGCTTTACCAAGTACTTTCCTCTCATCTCAGATAGTTAGACTATACCCCTTTCCCCTTTTTGACCACACGAAGATTCGCTTGATGAGACCACTCCAAGAAGTACAAGATATCAGACAACTAAGACCACTTCGGAATAAAGAGGATTTTGTCGTGCATTAGAATAATTGAAACTACAACGATTGAAGACTCCGAAGACTCGGAGAATTTAAAGGCTCTGAAGAATTCCCAGAGTGAAGTGACCTGGAAGGCTCTAATAGGATCCACTTAAGTTATTCTCACACTCTACTGAATTTCTTTACCGAAGAACCCCTGGCTTCCATATTTTAGATGAAGAGCTTCACCCTGAACCAAAGACAATGCTATGAAGATTTTCCCTTTGATGCATCCCTTATGGAACTTGTCAGACTATTGAAGCTGCTAATACCCGAGATCAAGGTGTGTCAGAGGAAGACCGAAACATGGAGCATCAAAACCCAAATTTTTGGTCATCAAGAAAACCCCAAGACAGGAGATATCAACTATGGAATGATAGCTCATGGCAGAGACGTGGGCATAAACACGGCTATCCATGATGCTATCGCTCGCTTGTGCTATCGTCATCGTGCTAAGTTAAGCATGCATTTCTTCGGAAGGATTGGTTGGCAGAAGGCTAATACCTATCGCTTTGCCGAACGAGCAAAAGATGAAGTTTTCACCTCAGCTGGTGTATCACCAGGATTTGGAGTATTACCTCAAGAATTTTTGGATGGACCTTTTGGAAGCCTTATTCGACAAGGAAGCATTTCGAAAAGAGCTCAGAACCTAGAAGCTGAAAGTAGACAAGCTGGAGGAGCAAAACCTCAAGATACCAAAGATTCTTCAGGAACTGAAGGACAGTAGGACCATTGTCCATGCTAAGGATGTTAAAATCCAGAAGCTTCAAACGCAACTCCAAGATATTCAAGGACGTCACAAGAGACTTCACGTCAATAGAGATGATCTGGCAGAAGAACTTGAGAAGATCAAGCATGATCGGAAGCAGCCAGCGGAGACATGAACCAGGACATGAAGAAGCTAGTTTAGCTATAGCCCACCATGAGTGAATAAAGATAAATGTTTTGCGATTAGAGTATCTGACCATACCAAGTTATGTGGGTGGTAGTACTATAGGATTGATTGAACTGAACGAATGTGTGGAGTTATTTCATATTTTAGCTGTTGTGTCTTTTGTGGGTATGGGTACGTTATCCCCTCTCTCTCCAACCTTATCTCGTCCTTACCCAAAACCCTTTGACCCTATAGATGATGAATGGAGATGAACTCACATTCTCGGGATCGATGAGTCAACTAGAGATGGACCAATGGATTCAGAACATGGAAGATCACATGAAGAATAACACTATAGCTGGAAAGGATATGGCCCAACATGTTCTTCAGTACTTTAAAAAAATGCCACTACTTGGTTGAGTATGTATCAGGCTGTCAATGGATGGCAAGGAGCAACCACTTGGGAAGAATTTAAGTTGACTCTCCTAAGGTCTCGTCTTGTGCCCCAAAAACTGAAGCCTTGTGGATAGGGTATGAAGAAACCTTACGCATGCAATGTAACGCCCCGGATTCGATGCGACAGGTGTCTCCCGGTTATTCGTCGTTGTTGCCATGTCATTTGCTTGCGTGTTGCATTTTGCCATGTCATCATCTGCATTTCATCTGCATGTTTTTCAAAACTTGCATCCGTTCGGGTTCCGTCGGCTCTCTCCGTTGTCCGTTCTGAGCCCGACCACACTCGCATGTGCCCCGTCGCCCCTCTTAGACCTCGTTTCTTGAGTGGGATAAAAACGTTCTCGGAATGGACCTAGGTTTGCCGAGTGGCCTTGGTATAGCACCGGTAGACCGCCCGTCAAATTTCGTTTCATTTGGAGGTCATTTGATGCCCCAACGGTTAACCGCGTAGCCCGAAACCCCTCTCACTTTGCAGCCCAGCCCCTCTTCACCACAGCCCATGGGCCCATCCAAGCCCCCTCCATGCTCTCGGTCGTTCGATCATGACCGTGTGGGCGAAAACCGCTCCCCATTTGGACTCCCCTAGCTCCCTCTACCTATTTATAGGCCTTCCCCGTCCATTTTCACAGTCCAAACCCTAGTCTACCACCTCCTCCGTGCCGCCGGATGCATCCTCGCCGCGCCGGACATGTACGCACCGCCCCCTCATCGAATTTGGAGTCGCCACCTGTCCTCCGCCGCCATCCCCGCATTGCTGGCCCACGGATCCCATCGCGGGTCCGCCGAGCCCGACCGCGCCCGCCGCCCGCGTCCCTGCGCTCCACCGCCCGATCCGCATTGCGCCGCTGCCGTGCAGTTCGTCGCTGGCCACCGCCGCGCCTTCACGCCGCCGCCTATGCTCCGCCGCCCACGCGCCGCCTCCTTCTTCCCCGCATGCCGCCCGCATTCTCGCCGTCGTTGCGCACCTCCTCCGCCGCCCACGGGTCACCACCCCGTGCAATGCTCGCCGGCTGGAGCTCCCGCGTCCCCGTGAGCCGCCTTGCCTCAGATCCGTGCTGAGGTGGCCGGAGCCGCCACCCGCCGCCGGATCTGAACAGGGAACGACCGGATCCGCCTACTTCGGCCGCCCCCGACCCTCTCCAGTGAGCTCCCCGTCTCCGGCTTCCTCCGGCGACGTCCCCTTCGTCTAAGTCAACTCCGGTGAAGATTCCGGCGAACCTCGTTATGTATGTGTAACCCTAGATCTGCTTCGGAGGGGTATATTTCCACCAAGTCCCTTTTCTCTATAACATTTTATGCCTCTGTTCATCATGCCATAACTTCATCACCGTAGCTCCGATTTGCATGCACGATATGTCAAAATGTTCATCATGAGATGCTCTTCAGTTTATTCCATTATTCCATGCTTGTTTGAATCCATCTTGATTAAATCTGAGAATGGTTTTTGATTAACTGGGGCCAACGGTTTGGTTTTTTTACCTTGGGCTTGATTGGTTTGGGTTGTGATGGGCCCAGACTGCTATCAGTTTAGTTTGGTTTGGTTTTGCATAAAAACAAGTTGGGTATGGCTGGGTTTGGGCCTAAATGGTTTGGGCGTTGATAGTTGTCAATCGTGGTTCAGAACCGGTTCTTAAACTAGACGTACCCAAACGACACGCACGTATATACGCGACGCGGTTCGGCAGGACACACACGTATTGAGCTGCTACTGTTACGTTGCTAGCTAGCTTGCTTGCTGGTTAGCTTGAACATACAGCAGATTGAATTGGTTTCAACCCAAAACTAAGAACCAGGTTAAGCCCATAGATCCAAGAGCGGTTTGGTTTTGGTTGAGGTGGACAGAGTGTACAATTTGGTTTGGTTTTGGTTGTGCGCGGTGATTTGAGGTTTAGTTTAGTTTTGATTTAAACTCCACATTGATTGGTTATGGTTTAGGTTTAGTTCAGTTATATAACCATTACCAGGTTTAATCTTGATGCCCTAATCATCGTTGCAAGAGTGCTATATGATGTTAACCTGCTGAAACTGTTATAACTTGGTGATTTGTCTTTTTCATTGCATTTTGTGTGCGCATCCTACGAGCTTGATGTCTACATGAGTTTTGAGCTACATCATGCAGTCTTTACAGTGGTGCAGTCCATGTATTTTTGTGAGTCTTGTAGTGAGTGCTTCGAGCTCGTGAAGTAGGGTACTTGCTGTTGCTGTTTTGCTAGTCTGAAACTGTTATACCATGATGCTATGTAAACCTACTACTACAAGTCATTCTATGCATAATATGGAGTTGTTCACTAACGATGTTTTGTTATACATGCCATGGTATTTCCATTCATGCCCCTGTTTGAATTTATAGCTTGCTTTAGCTTGTTGTAATCTTGCTCTCAAGTTGCTAAATAATGTTGTTGTCAGCCTGTTAACATTAAGTTAAGTTTTGCCATGTGTTTTGCTAGTGACCCATGCACCCTATGACCATGATATTGCCATGCTTAGCTTAATAAATATGTCATCTTACTATTGGTCACCTTGTCATGCCATGAAATGCTCTGTAGTGAGTGGTACCAGCTCACCAACATGCCTACTTATTGTTGTTCCTGCCATGTCAGAATCTGTCATATCATTTGCCATGTTTGCATGGATCCTACCATCTTTTCTATTGATCTTTGGAATAACTTCAGTAAGGGTGTTTTGTTCTTTGTCTTTAGTATTAGCATGCCATACCTTTGTTTGCCATGTTTAGCTCCTGTAACATGTTGTTTGACAGCTCTAAACATTGCAACCTGATGTTATTTCTGCCAAGTCTGTAAACTGTTATTATTTGCAATCTTGCCATGTCCTTTTGAGCATGTTCTAGTGATTTCTAGAGATATCTCAGTGTTCATATTTTGTCATGCTTTACCTGTACTTCATGCCCATGCCTTTTGTTCTTATGTTGAGGTGTTGTAGCATATTGTTTTGATGCTTGCTAGATGCCTAGTTGCTGTTTTGGACAGATTGTTGTCATATCTTGTTTGGAGTGTATGTGTTGCACTGTTGCTCCGTTTTGAGTGTGCTCTATATGGAACTTGCTTGATTTTGCATGTAGTTTAATATTATCATGTTGCATCCTTGTTTTGAGAGTGTTTGCTTGACGTTTGTATGCATTTTGCATAAATGCCATGTTGATGTAGGGTGGAACCCTATGTGGACGATCTTTCACGTTTGGAGTGGATCCTACGGGGAATCACGAAGAACACGCAGAAGAACACGAGGAAAACACGGGGAGGAACGAGAGAAATACTCAACCGACAAGAGATCAATCACACAAGGTCTAGATCATCGAAGCACGAGTAGCACGAGATACAAAGTCAACAAAGGTAAGGATACAAAGGTAACCGATCTTCTCAGTGAGGAGGTCTTGAATCCACGAGGGGATCTTCCCACGAGGGGGTCTTGAATCCGATAGGATCTTCTCCGAGGAGGCCACGGTCTCTCATGAGGAGGAGATCCGATGGATGAGCGAAGCTCTATCTCTAACTTGAGCTAAATCAACGCTAACCGTAACTAGGAGGAGGTGGAGGAGTATATATAGTCATGGGTGAATGAAAGGGTAAGTGGCATCGGCCCAACACACGGGCGAATGCACAGGTGTCGGACGTCCGGAGCCTTAGGATGGTCCGGACGTCCGGAGATGTCGGACATTCGTAGTTTCGGCCTGGGTGCTGGTCGTTCGGTCGTCCAGTGGCTTCGGTCGTCCGTGGCCCTGGGAGTCGTCGGACGTCCGGTGTCTGGCGGTCGTCCGGGCGCTGTAGGTTGCCTTGGCTGCGGTCGGTCTGGCTGGTGGAGTCTCCAGGCGTCAGACGTCCGGAGATCGTCGGTCGTCCGGAGGCTGTCGGACGTCCGAGCGCTGTAGCTTCCCAGCAGCTCTTCCTCTTGTTCCTCGCGCTTGGTGTCCTCGCCGTCTTGTCCAATGCTCGTAGCTGTTCCATGGCCTTCCTCTTGGTTGCTGGACATGCGTAGCACACAGGTTTGAGGTAGTAGCCATTTCTCACATGTGGAAAGTGACGATTCAGATAGGAGCGAGTTCACCTTTTGTCCAATGGTGCATAGTTGAGGTCTCGTCATAAGTCCACTTGGGGTTTGGAGAGTAGTCGGAGTGTACATGGGGATGAACGTGGGATGCTCCGCATCATATCCCCCCCCCCTTGGGAAAGATCCGACCTCAGATCGTGATTCTCATCACCATGGAAACGGTTGTCGTAGACGGACTTGTAGTTGGACGAAGTTGAAGACATTGCGCAATCCAAGTAGTCCAAGGTGTCGCTGGAGTGATAGACATGCAAAAAGAGCAAACACAAGCAACACTCGGAAATACAATGGTTAGCGCACACAAAGTGTCCATCATGCAAGAATGAGTCCGTGCAGCAAGATTGGTCGTGACAAAGCGCATGAAGCTTATCAAGATGATCTAGAATGAGATTCAAAGCATTCATGGGAGGAAATGCAATCATTGTGCACACAAATGTGTTGTAAATATGATCAATGCAACCACGGTGCAAAATGATGTCATAGTGAGACGGTTTATCAATAGCATGAATATGGCAATGGATGCTCAATATGTGTAAGCTATCATGCAACTGATGGTCGACAATATGATCATGATGTATGAATATGCCATCAAGGAAGATCACAACAAATTTGCTAAGGAAGTGCACAAGCTCATATATCATGGATGACATGGAAATAGATGCAACAAGACAAGCATAATGTGAGTCAATCCATGCACGGGGTGCGAACTTGTGGTAAGTATGACATGTCCATCGAGCATGACATGTATGAGCACAATCCACAGATATGGAGGTGTTGGTGTACCAAAGCTCGATGTCGAGGCATGAGTGGAGTTCCGAAGATGCATCCGAAAAGTGCGAGCGCTCCTTAATGTGAAGGTCCATAGAGCCAATCTCCAATGTCGCTCCTGCGTTCACAAGATGTATCATGTAGACAACAAGAAGGAAACAACAATGAAAGAGTGACCCATCCAATATGCGTATTTGAGGATGGCTCAAAGAGAAGGAGTTCACCTTAAGAAACTTCCCAAAGATGTTGGAGTTGTACATCATGTATGTCGTCACATAACCAATATGTCGCATAATGGCATCGCCTTGTGAATCCTCCAAAATGAAAGAACATGACAAACACTTGGAAAAACAAATGAGGTTAGCGGACATGCAAAACCTATCATTCGAGTGGTAATATACCCAACAAGTGTATGCATCATGCTCATCATAAGAAAGGACAAGGAAGCATTTCATAGTATGGAGGCATATGATGTAAGAACAACCAAATGCAATAGGCTCAATCAAACAAGCATGCATCACAAGTAAAGTGTCCAAGTCTCCAAGATCAATAAGCATAGATGTAACTATTGGAAACAAGCGACAATAACAAGATATATCATGTGAGAGGCATGAACATATATGTCATCAACCCAAGAAAGCGAGTAAGAGTGGAACATGGGTGATGCAACATAGCAAGCAATCATAGCGATGAAGTCAAGCATGTTAGTAGTGCGAAGATGCAACATACTAGAAGGAATCATGGCAAGCATGTCATGTGTGCAAATAGTGGGCATGAATAATTCACATGTCATAGCACAAGCATGAAAGCAAGATATGAGGAAAGTAGGTTCATGGTGTTGGCAAGAAGTCCTATGTAAATAGCAATGTAACATCATGACTCTCCCAACACAAGAATCAACAATAGTATGAGGCACATGATAAACATGGCAATAGCAACAAGGATCTCCACCAAGCATGCAAATACACATAGGAATATCATAATGGTGCATCATGGGTAAATGCAAGCAAGGGTCACAATTGCATGGCAAAGTCATGTAAAGAGGCATAACATGCAAAGTGAACACGATAGTATGGGCATAAGGTGATAAGTGGTAAATAGCCCATAGCCGTGTGAGAGCTAAGTAGAAGAGGTGCGCGTAGTCCTTGCGCAAAGAGAACGGTGGTAAGGATAGTCCACGGGATCCCAAGTCGTCGTTGCTCTCAAGAGCTCGTTTCGTCAACTCATGGGATTGTGAGGTTGACGAGTGTTCATAAGTACCTACACAAAACAAAGACAAAGAGAAAATTGTGTGCGCATGGTATATGTACACATCATCCATCATGATGCGCACGGGCATGTGTCGGTTAGCACAAAATAGCCAATGCTCAAATAAATGCGATGCGTGATATAGAAACATGTCATCCATCATGACAGGTTTGTTGTTATGAATGGCATAATGGAGACTCAAAGGATGTAATGCATCATGAGAAATTTCTAGAGCATTTTTATTCATGGAATGCATATGGTGCACACAATTATGGGAATCATGCAAAGTATGAAATGCATCAAGATCTCCTAATATGTATGAGGAAACTATGGGGGTCTCCTCATGAGCAAGAGTAGAAACATCACGTGGAGAATATTGACAACATCCAAAACAATGCATATTTGGTTCAATGTGATCATGGCATGGCATAGTAGATGAATTGCGCAAATCATGTAAAGGTAGCATGGCAATATCATCACATGAAAAACAAAAGCCAATGACCATCATATCGTCACCTATGCCATAAGTGCAAATAGGATTTATTTTAATGGGGCATGCATAGTTACTATGTTGAGATGGAAATGATGCAATATGGGAGATCTCACTCATAGCATATGACAAGTTCAATGGATTGTCAAACATGATGTGACCAAAAGAATTTTCACATGATATCCTATGGAGCATAGCATCACAACTAGGCAACTCAACATGCTCATCATCATATTCATCATAAATAGGTAAGTCAAGGCATGAAGAAGTGTCACTAGCATGAAGCATGGGAATAGGTGGGTCAACATCATGGGAGCAATCAAGGTCAAGAGAGTCCACTAGTGGGACAAGAGAAGCACCATCACCTATGTTACCTTTGGAGCATCGCTCATGTGTTGTAGGTGAGGTGTTGAAGATCGTCTCGTTGTCATCTTCATCTTGATGGAACCATGTGGGGGGTGCATCAGCGTCCACCATGGCCATCAGTTTTCCCATTGGAGGGATGGACTCGTCGAGGATAGGCATGTCGTCATGTAGGAGACCTAGCACCAAAGAAGAAAACACACTAGGAGTAGAGGTTAAGTCGTTAGGAATCATAGTGGCCTCACACGCCGTCTCAACTATCTCACTCGCTAAGTGTTGTGGCTCACTCACTCCCTCAAGGATGCTCTCACTCATATGGTTGGTGGAGTCACTCAAATGGCGCTCAACCTCACATAGGATGTGTGGCATGCTCTCATGTGTGGGGCTAGTGGTGGTCACACTCATCCTCTCATAGGAAATGCTCTCTATGTCATGTATGGTGGAGTCACTCATGTCACTCATGTGGTGGTGGCTCTCCTCACATGGCACTTGGGGCATCTCAACATATGTGGGTGTCGGAGAGATGTTGGTGCAAATGTCTCCATGTGCGGTCGCGTAGCTTGACTTGGAGGAGGAGTCCAATGTGGGCGCCGTCTTCATGGTGTTGAAGAGGTTCGCGCTCGTCGCTGTGGTCGAAGGGGATGGCCCTTGCTCGACCGTCTTGTCGCCGTCTTGGTGTTGGAGGCCCAATTGATGTGGCACCTCGTAGCTCATCTCCATGACCGAAGGGAATTTCCCATGCTCGACCATCTTCCTTGGGGGGCTTCCGAAGATGGAAGTGTCTCCCTCTCTCGTAGGTGGTCGCCTTGGACTTGATGAAGTCGTTGTAGGCGTACTCGTGGGAAGTAGGCGAAGATGCCGTACGTCCAAAGGCGAAGATGCCTTGATTGCACTTGGCGAAGACGCCAAAGTGGTTGTTGTAGCCGTAGCACCGTCTTGGTGGTGGTCGTCTCGCGGTCTTCTTTTGTGCTTATGAAGCTTCGACTTAGCGTGATGTACGGCTTGTTGGGACTTGTGCATTTGCGCTTGTGGAGCATCTTCATGATGATGATGTCGTTGTCGTGCTTGAGCTCCTTGGCGTTCGTCATCATCGTGCACATGATGCTTGGAGGTGACTTGCCCTTCATGATGATGTGGATCACGAACGTGATGGTGGTCGCCATGTAGATGTTGACTTGCATGACTTGCGCTTGCATCTTGTTTGCGCTCCGAAGATGATCGACTTGGTCGCCGCCGCCTTGAAGATGACGAAGGGGAAGTAGACTTGATAAAGGCTCTAATCTCCTCCATCCTTGCATCTTGCTCCTCTTTATGTGCGGAAAGCTTCTTCTCGATGTGCTCTCACAATCTTGATTGTGCGCCTTGCACTTGTCGTTGTAGATCAAGGATAGACGCTTTGGTGATGTAGTTGTTCATGCCGTCGTTGTTGTCGAGGACCGGAGAGGAAATGCCTTGCCTATCCATCACAAGACTCGAGCAAATATGAGTAGGAGAAAGAGAAGAACTTATACCAATGTACCTTGATCGATGTTGACAATGAATCAAGTTCACTCAAATGCGGACAATGAAATAGCACTATTGGTACCAATTCTTGTTGGTTCTCACACCTACACAAGTAAAGCTTATGGTGGAGCTCGGTGAGGATAGTGGCACAAAAATTTAATGCAAAATGTTAGCAAGAGTCAATAATGTTGAAAGAGATTCACAAATTCTCAAGTGAAACAAATGGACCAATAGCAAAGAATGGCACACGAAAACACACACACGGATAGATAAATGGGGTCGTGCAACCAAGGAATGAGCACAAAATGTGGAATCCACGGAAAACGCTCGTGTTGCACAACTCAAGAGAGACGCTAGCACGATTGCTCAATAGGCGGATACGACACTTGTGCACAACCTATAAGATGCAAGATGGATAAACTTCTATCCCAAGTATGTTATGTATGTATGGTTCCCGATGTTTCTCTCAAGATGATCCAAGATGATCGGATATGACAATCTTATATGCAATGTGGTATGATGCTATGGCACTTGTTTACAAGCTTCTTTGCTCTCTTTCTTTTGCTTAAAAGCTTTATTTCTTTTTTTTCTATGGCCACTTTTGCACAATGCACAAACCAAGATAGCAATTGTGTATATGCGGGAACAAACTTGTGACACAAGATATGATACCGATATATGCACCACGATGATATGGTATGTATGCTATGGGAAGTATGATCACTAATGTGCACAAGTAACGTTGCCGGCAATAGTCAAATGGCTAGTCTCGATAGGCAAGTAACGCAAAATGGGCTAGGGGTTATCAATGCAATTTGCAAGGGGAATATACAATGGTGTCGTCGAGGTTACCGTCCTTTGCGATGATGAGTGGAGGTGTTCTTGATGTAGATACCAAGATGATGAAGACTCGTCCCTAAGTAGCCGAAACACCTTAGGAAACGGAAAAACCGTGAACTCAAAATCTCAAATGACAAATGTCAAATGGTGGTAGCGGGAATCGGTGGTGGTTTTGCACTAGGCAATGTGGAAATGGGATGATGGGTTATGCGAGTCAATGTTGAAGTTGTCGTCCCTAAGTAGCCGAAACACCTTAGGAGACACAAGCCACAACTCAAACAAAATTGGGTTAAGTTGGGGTGGAAGTGTATGGTGGGTAAGCCTATGCGGAAATGGAGGTGGTGGTTGATGAAGAAGCGATTGTCCCTAAGTAGCCGAAACACCTTAGGAGACTCAAATCACTACTCAAGCAACCACTAATGCTAAGGGCTAGGTTGAGCTTGTTTGAGTTGATCAAGATGGGTTAGGTTGCGGAAGTCGGCGGTGGCTATGCGGATGATATGGTGGTAGCCCTAGGTAAAGATGCCAAAATTCATAAAATTTGATGGAGTCAAATGATGTTGGTGGTATTTTTGTGGGACAAGGGATGTCAAGAGCTTCAAAACGAGCTAAAGAACGTCAAAATCGGAGTTCAGATGAATTAGTTATGGACAAAACAAAAATTAGCCGAAGTCTGAAACTACAGGTTACGGACGTCCGGAAAGGTCGGATGTCCGGGGCGTCGGACGTCCGGAAAGGTTGGAAATCCATAAATTCAGTTCGGGTTTGGGGTTCCGGTCGTCCGGAAAAGGTCGGACGTCCGGTCGTTCCTGGGGCTCCGGACGTCCGTAAAAGTACGGTCGTCCGGTGGGTCGGGGTCAACGCGAAATGCGAGTTTGGGGGTGCGATTTTGGGCGGAAAATGGAGATTTCGGGGTCAAAATTCGTGGGATTTCGTGGAGGAAAGATGGGGAAACTTGGGGAAATGCTAGATCTACTTGAAACGAAGCAAATCCATGGATCAAAATCAACAAAACATCATCAAACCAACAAATCACAAAAAAAATTGGGGCTATTTTTGGTGGGGATTTTCGGATTTAGGGAAGAACACAACAAAATCAAGCTAGAAAAAGAGGGGTAGGGGCTCCAAAAACGTGATCAACCTTGCTCTGATCCAAGATGATGTAGGGTGGAACCCTATGTGGACGATCTTTCACGTTTGGAGTGGATCCTACGGGGAATCACGAAGAACGCGCGGAAGAACACAAGGAAAACACGGGGAGGAACGAGAGAAACACTCAACCGACAAGAGATAAATCACACAAGGTCTAGATCATCGAAGCACGAGTAGCACGAGATACAAAGTCAACAAAGGTAAGGATACAAAGGTAACCGATCTTCTCCGTGAGGAGGTCTTGAATCCACGAGGGGATCTTCCCACGAGGGGGTCTTGAATCCGATAGGATCTTCTCCGAGGAGGCTGCGGTCTCTCACGAGGAGGAGATCCGATGGATGAGCGAAGCTCTATCTCTAACTTGAGCTAAATCAACGCTAACCGTAACTAGGAGGAGGTGGAGGAGTATATATAGTCATGGGTGAATGAAAGGGTAAGTGGCGTCGGCCCAACACACAGGCGAATGCACAGGTGTCGGACGTCCGGAGAACGTCGGTCGTCCGAAGCCTCAGGACGGTCCGGACGTCCGGAGATTTCGGACATCCGTAGTTTCGGCCCGGGTGCTGGTCGTTCGGTCGTCCAGTGGCTTCGGTCGTCCGTGGCCCTGGGAGTCGTCGGACGTCCGGTGTCTGGCGGTCGTCCGGGCGCTGTAGGTTGCCTTGGCTGCGGTCGGTCTGGCTGGTGGAGTCTCCATGCGTCGGACGTCTGGAGATCGTCGGTCGTCCGGAGGCTGTCGGACGTCCGAGCGCTGTAGCTTCCCAGAAGCTCTTCCTCTTGTTCCTCGCGCTTGGTGTCCTCGCCGTCTTGTCCAATGCTCGTAGCTGTTCCATGGCCTTCCTCTTGGTTGCTGGACATGCATAGCACACACGTTTGAGGTAGTAGCCATGTCTCACATGTGGAAAGTGACGATTCGGATAGGAGCGAGTTCACCTCGTGTCCAATGGCGCATAGTTGAGGTCTCGTCATAAGTCCACTTGGGGTTTGGAGAGTAGTCGGAGTGTACATGGGGATGAACGTGGGATGCTCCGCATCACATGTTTAACTTGTTTTGCTCATATCTTCTAGGCCATAGCTCCGAATTAAATGAACTTTATATGTAACTTGAATAGAATCTCGTGTAGATCATCTTGGTGCATCTTACCTTGATGTTTAACAATTTGAACATAAGGTTTAGTCAGTTCTGGACCAATTTCTAAATTTGCATATGAGGACTTACAGATTTGTTATATGTTGTTTCCGGCCTCATTTAAACTTGCCTTGATATGTTGTTCTTGTTTGCATCATCTCTTGTCATGAGTAGCTTCATGTAGCCTTTTTCATGCATCATACTTGGTTGAGCATCATGTCATGGTTATGTGTTGCGTGTTTACCTTGTTGTTTGCTTCTTTCCGATTGTGCTCCTTCTCGTTAGTTTTTGTTTCGTTGCGATCGTGAGGATTCGTTCGTCTACGCTTGGTTCGTCTTCGTGGCTTCATCTTCTTCATGGATTCGTTCTTCTTCCTTGCGGGATTTCAGGTAAGATGACCGTCACCTTGGATCTCATTACTATCATTGCTATGCTAGTTGCTTCGTTCTATCGCTATGCTGCGTTACCTATCACTTGTTCTTCAAGCCTCCCAATTTGCCATGTCAGCCTCTAACCTTTTTCACCCTTCCTAGCAAACCGTTGTTTGGCTATGTTACCGCTTTTGCTCAGCCCCTCTTATAGCGTTGTTAGTTGCAGGTGAAGTTGAAGATTGCTTCATGGTGGACAGGATTATGTTGGGATATCACAATATCTCTTATTTAATTAATGCATCTATATACTTGGTAAAGGGTGGAAGGCTCGGCCTTATGCCTGGTGTTTTGTTCCACTCTTGCCGCCCTAGTTTCCGTCATACCGGTGTTATGTTCCTTGATTTTGCGTTTCTTACGCGGTTGGGTGATTTATGGGACCCCCTTGATAGTTCGCTTTGAATAAAACTTGTCCAGCAAGGCCCAACCTTGGTTTTACCATTTTCCTCACCACCACCTATACCTTTCCCTTGGGTCGGCCAGCCCGAGGGTCATCTTTATTTTAGCCCCCCGGGCCAGTGCTTCTCTAAGTGCTGGTCCGAACCGAGCTGCCTGCGGGGCCACCTCGGGGAAACTTGAGGGCTGGTTTTACTCGTAGCTAGTATCATCCGGTGTTGCCCTGAGAACGAGATATGTGCAGCTCCTATCGGGATTGTCGGCACATCGGGTGGCTTTGCTGGTCTTGTTTTACCATTGTCGAAATGTCTTGTAAACCGGGATTTCATGACTGATCGGGTCTTCCTTGGAGAAGGAATATCCTTCATTGACCGTGAGAGCTTGTGATGGGCTAAGTTGGGACACCCCTGCAGGGTATAAACTTTCGAGAGCCGTGCCTGCGGTTATGTGGCAGATGGGAATATGTTAATGTCCGGTTGTAGATAACTTGACACCAGATTCGAATTAAAACGCAGCAACCGCGTGTGTAGCCGTGATGGTCTCTTCTCGGCGGAGTCCGGGAAGTGAACACGGTTTTGGGTTATGTTTGACGTACATAGGAGTTCAGGATCACTTCTTGATCATTGCTAGCTTCACGAACATTCCGTTGCTTCTCTTCTCGCTCTTATTTGCGTATGCTAGCCACCATATCATGCTTAGTCGCTGCTGCAACCTCACCACTTTACCCCTTCCTTTCCCATTAAGCTTTGCTAGTCTTGATACCCATGGTAATGGGATTGCTGAGTCCTCGTGGCTCACAGATTACTACAACAACAGTTGCAGGTACAGGTTATGCGATGATCATGACATGAGAGTGATGTTTGCTTGTTTTGGAGTTCTTCTTCTGCTTCTTCTTCGATCAGGGGATAGGTTCCAGGTCGGCAGCCTGGGCTAGTAGGGTGGATGTCGTTTGAGTTTCTGTTTGTGTTTCATCCGTAGTCGGATGATGATCTTATGTAAGATGATGTTGTATTCGTGTGGCATTGTATGCCTTTTGTGTGTATCCCCATCTATTATGTAATGTTGATGTAATGATATCCACCTCGCAAAAGCGTATCAATATGCAGTTCTATCCTTGGTGGGACCTTCGAGTCTCTTTAGGATAATATTGCATATTGGGTGTGACATGCAAGATTTTTGGAGAAATAGGACACAACCATAAAGAACACAAGGATGAATGCCCTCATTGTGAAGAAAGTCACCCAGCTGAAGAATGCCCAAATAGGGGCATATTACTTGTTTCTTGTGTGAAGGGATTACGCACTACCCTGCTCAGTGTCACATTTTCCTCATGGTGCAACGAACTATCCAACAGAAGAAAGAAGAGATGAAAGAAGCCATGAGGGAAACTTTAGAAAAACCCACGATGAAGGAAGATTTTGAGGACACACCCGAAGAAGACCCAATTAAACCCTGCACCAAGTCATGCTATTCATGTGGAGAAGAAGGACACATCTCCTAGAATTGTCCGAAGGAGGATCTAGTAGAATTCCCGACAGAGGAAGTAGAGTATGACCCACAAGAGATAGAAGCCCTAATTGGTACCAAAAAGTCCAGGAAGAGAAACAGAATGTATCCCCAGAACAACCCAATTTCTACAAAGGACCTGAGTCATATCACATGTTTCAGGTGCAAAGATCAAGGGCACTACTTCAGCGGTTGCCCAAAAAGGAAGTCGAGGATCCAAGGAGCCTACATAATCACAAAGAAACCCCGAGACATGTCAGAAATCAATTGTTTCCGCTGCAAAGAAGTGGGACATTTTGCTAGGGAATGTTCATTTCAGATGAAAGCTGGAGCTGAGTAGTTGAGATTTTGATATGGATAATAGGAGTAGTAGAAAGTAATTTTATTTTCATAAGTTCGATGAGTTGAATTATGTAATGGGTGCTCATAGATTGCAATAAATTCATGAAATCAATAAAGTTCATGTGTCATGATTTCATACGTTGAATTTTATGAGTTGTTGACCATTTTCGAGGATATGAGAAATATGGTCTATAGAAGAATTTGTGTATTTCAAGGGTAGTAGTATACTGTGAGGACACTTGACCCCTGGAAAGGGTAATGATATTCCACGGAGTGGACTTTGGACAAAATAAGTATGAGTTTTATCTTGATATGTGGGAAACCCCAAGAATATGAAGGGAAGAAGAACTATTGGATATAACGGAGGTATAATGTTGGGAATATGGAACAATTGTAAACCCAGGATGAGTTAAAGCTATACATGTGTTGAAGTGCACCCATAACCCACATGCCCATGAATTAATAAGGATCAAGTACTCCCTGGAAGAAGAAATTTCAGAAGAAGTTATGATTTGATCAACAAGCGTTTCTTAGGAGGATACACAAACTCGGGAGTTGTGAAGAATGATAGATATTTTGTTCAGCTTGCAGAAGCAATGGATATATCCGAACTCAGTTCATCGACAAGAGAAATTCTGCAATGCTTGTGAGGATTGTGACGCCCCCGATTCAATCGTACACTAATCATACACGCAAACGTGTACGATCAAGATCAGGGACTCACGGGAAGATATCACAACACAACTCTAAAAATAAAATAAGTCATACAAGCGTCATAATACAAGCCAGGGGCCTCGAGGGCTCGAATACAAGTGCTCGATCATAGACGAGTCAGCGGAAGCAACAATATCTGAGTACAGACATAAGTTAAACAAGTTTGCCTTAAGAAGGCTAGCACAAACTGGGACACAGATCGAAAGAGGCGCATGCCTCCTGCCTAGGATCCTCCTAAACTACTCATGGTCGTCGTCAGCAGCCTACACGTAGTAGTAGGCACCTCCAGTGTAGTAGTCGTCGTCGACGGTGGCGTCTGGCTCCTGGACTCCAGCATCTGGTTGCGACAACCAGAAAGAAATGAAAGGGGGAAAAAGGGGGGAGAAAGCAACCGTGAGTACTCATCCAAAGTACTCGCAAGCAAGGAACTACACTACATATGCATGGGTATATGTGTAAGGAGGCCATATCAGTGGACTGAACTGCAGAATGCCAGAATAAGAGGGGGATAGCTAGTCCTATCGAGGACTACGCTTCTGGCAGCCTCCGTCTTGCATCATGTAGAAGAGAGTAGATTGAAGTCCTCCAAGTAGCATCTCCAAGTAGCATCTCTAGTAGCATCGCATAGCATAATCCTACCCGGCGATCCTCCCCTCGTCGCCCTGTGGAAAAGCGATCATCGGGTTGTCTGTGGAACTTGGAAGGGTGTGTTTTATTAAGTATCCGGTTCTAGTTGTCATAAGGTCAAGGTACAACTCCAAGTCGTCCTGTTACCGAAGATCACGGCTATTCGAATAGATTAACTTCCCTGTAGGGGTGCACCACATAACCCAACACGCTCGATCCCATTTGGCCGGACACACTTTCCTGGGTCATGCCCGGCCTTGGAAGATCAACACGTCGCAGCCCCACCTAGGCACAACAGAGAGGTCAACACGCCGGTCTAAATCCTATGCGCGCAGGGGTCCGGGCCCATCGCCCATTGCACACCTGCACGTTGCAAGGGTGGCCGGAAGCAGACCTAGCCTCCCTTATACAAGAGTAGGCGTTCCAGTCCAATCCGGCGCGTGCCGCTCCGTCGCTGACGTCAAGAAGGCTTCGGCTGATACCACAACGCCGGGATACCCATAACTACTCCCGCGTAGATGGTTAGTGCGTATAGACCAAATGGCCAGACTCAGATCAAATACCAAGATCTCGTTAAGCGTGTTATTATGAAGCAACCGCGGACGCCGACCAAGGCCAGGCCCACCTCTCGCCTAGGTGGTCTCAACCTGACCTGTCGCTCCGCCACAAAGATCCACACAGAGGGCCGTCGGGACAAAGGTCCTTTCAGCCCCCAATCCGTGAATCACTCGTGGGTACTCTTCGAGCGGACCCGACTTTAGTCACCATCTGTAGTATGTATGTATGTATAGTATATACCCGTGATCACCTCCCGAGTGATCACGGCCCAATAGTATAGCAAGGCAGACTGACAAGAATGTAGGGCCAATGGTGATAAACTAGCATCCTATACTAAGCATTTAGGATTGCGGGTAAGGTATCAATGACTGTAGCAACAATGACAGGCTATGCAATAGAATAGGAGTAACCGAACAGTAACATGCTACACTACTCTAATGCAAGCAATATAGAGAAGAATAGGCGATATCTGGTGATCAAGGGGGGGGGGCTTGCCTGGTTGCTCTGGCAAGAAGGACGAGTCACCAGCATCGTAGTCGAACTGGGGGTCGCCGGCAGTCTCGGGGTCTATCGGAAAGAAGTAACGGAGAGGGAACACAATAAATAACAGAGCAATCAAAGCATCACAAAGCGTAACAAGACAATATGCGGTGTTCGGTGTGCCCTAACGCGGTAGTAGGTGATACCGGTGAAGGGGGGAATACATCCGGGAAAGTATTCCCGGTGTTTCGTGTTTTCTGACAGATGAACCGGAGGGGGAAAGTTGCGGGTTTGATATGTTAGGGGTGTGTGGTGGACGAACGGGCTACGTATCCGGGTTCGTCTCGTCGTTCTGAACAACTTTCATGTTGAAAATAATTTAATCCAAGTTACGGATTAAAGAATATGATTTTCTAAAGATTTTATTAATATCTGGAATTTAATTAATTATTTCAATTAATTCGAAAATGAATTTATGACATCAGCATGATGTCATGCTGACATCAGCAGTCAACGTGGGTTGACTGGTCAACCTGACTAGTGGGTCCCAGCTGTCATTGACTGTTAACTAACCTAACAGATTAATTAACTAAACTTAGTGATTAGGTTAACCTATCAGGATTAATTAAGTTAATTAATTCTTTAATTAATTAATTAATTAATATTTTAATTATTTACTTATCTATTTTTCTATTATTATTATTTTCGTTCTGGGCGTGGGCCCCGTTTGTCGTAGGCCCATAGGGGCCTTGGCGGGTTTGGTCTAGTGGGTGCGGGCGCACCCGAGCGAGCACTCGCCCGCAGGGCGGGACGAGGCCGCCGGGGCACGGGGCCAAGGGGCGCCAGCCGGAGCGGGACGCGGTGGAGGTTTGTGGCCACGGCGAGGCCAAGGAGGAGCGCAAGGCGCCGACCGGCGACAGGGGGCGTGGCCAGGGCCGCAGGTACGCGGTCAGAGAGCAGCTCGGGGTGGCTGGAGTGGCAGCGGGAGGCGGCTAAGCGGCACCGGACGCGGCCGGAGGTGGGAACCGGACGGGGCGACGGCGAAGAGCATGCTGGTGCGGGGCCGCGGTTGACGGCGTTGGTCGGCGAGCAGGGGCAAGGGGAGGTGAAGGCGCGCGCGGGCTACAGTAGGAGGGCGCAACTTCGGGCAGGGCGAGCACGAGCTCGGTCGC
>NC_041385.1:314999610-315007271 GCF_002162155.2 Triticum dicoccoides | reverse complement strand
AGGCGGCGGCGTCCTGGCGTGGGGGGCGGCGAGCTCCTGACGGCGGCAGGCGACGGCGTTCGGCGGCGACGAGGGCCTCCTCCCTCGATCCCAATCCAGTCGGGGAAGAGGGGGAGATATTTTTTGGGGAGAGGGGGGAAGTGTCGGTGGCGGTTCGGGGCCTCACCGGTGGGGGGATATGGAGAGAGTGGGGGGCGGCTGGGCCAAGTGGGTCGGCCAGCTGGGCCTTCTGGCCCAGTTTGCCAGGGGGCTTTCTTATTTTCTTTTCTGTTTTAATTCACTTTAAATTATTTAGACATTTTATAAAAATGTGTTTGCTGCACCATAATTACCCTTATAATATTTGGCAACCATCGAACATTTTTGTTTCCATTTCCGAAAACTTTTATTATCGACATTAATTTTAAATTTGAATTTGATGCGGTCGAACTAACGGACATTTAGCAACAGTAATCGGGATGACGTGGCATCACTAGCAGAGGATCACTTTAGCTTAATTAGCCGGGCATCACAATTCTCCTCCACTACAAGAAATCTCGTCCCGAGATTTAAGCGGGGGTTAAGGGGGAAAGTCCTGGTTAAGAAATTCTAGCGAGGGTTCTCGGTCTTCGTTACTCTTCTCGAAGAGGTTGATCCAATACATTGATGTCTTAATTTCTCTGCTTCAGGTCATCATGATGAAGCTTGTCGTCCTTCCTTCAGGATCTTCACCGTACTTACGAAAGGGTGAGAAGGGAGAACCCTATAAGGACGGATTCTAACTAGATCGAGCATCAGATGGTTAACCCAGGGGAAGAAGCATAAGTATCTCTCGAATTGAAACTTAAGAAGATGTTGAGAGCAAAGTAAGAAGGTACCATGAGAAGTTTCAAACCGATAGGCAAGCGTTCAATGTCTATCAGAAGGTGAAGAGTTCATAGCAACGAGAATAAGTATTGCGTCTGATACCCGAATAGATCACTTGGCAAGGGGCCCATAAGTTACATAAGAAGTCAAGCGCGAGGAATAACTTTGGAAATTGGGGGTGTACAGGAGAGTCAGGTTTTGATCCTGTGGAACTGTGGGTTATGGGGCCACCATGTGGTTGCAAGTAGGAAGGGGGCCGACATCTTGCGCGGTCATGATAGTAAGGTGTGTCAGAGGGTAGCCTATCAGTTATGTCGGCAACAACATCGATACCAAGGGCGAGGGACGAAGAGAACCATTTTCCTACTCGTTGAATGAGGCGGGCCCATAGGCAAGGTTGTCGTCCATCGGTGGCTACCGGAATGTCATCAACAATCTTACTGACAGAGCGGTACCACGAGGTGTTTACATAAGCAGGAGAATATTATTGCTTAGGTCATATAGGTCACAAGAAAGGTTAAATCAAACAATGGAAAGGAAAATATGATTATTAGATTAAATAGAACAATGGAAAGGAAAATGTGTTAAAACACATATTTCGGGGTATTTCCTTCCCAAGGACAAACAGAGCATGATATCCATGATAGGATAGAAAGTAGAAAACCATTTATGTAAGGGGAGAGGAATTTCATGACATTACCCATACAGCGGTGTTTGGATAATTGAGCAGGAAACATTTAGCATCGGGCTTCAAATGTTCTTGTTGAAATTTGGAGTACCACAGACATGCTTCGAGATAGTATTGACATGGTCTTCAAGCAAAGGTCAGACTTTGGATACAGGAAGGATCCATCAGGAACAACTTGTAGAATAAGTCTTACAATTTCCTCATGGAAGAAGGGATAACCTTGCTAATAAGGAAACTATAACAATAGGTCCTCCGGCCAGGGGTGCTAGGCATGACATCACCTTACCGGGTCATATAAAGACCAATGTTATAACTCTTGGAAATATGTTCCAACCATCATATCTGACCGAGATTCAGTTCTGATTGGGGTCAGGATACCTCAGACCCAGGATGCCTGAGAAGAAAGGTGCAACACAAATTGTCGAGATGACATTGTAAGATTCTCGGGAAAATTTACTACGGAAGCGAGTTCCGAAACAAAAACTCAACATTAAACCAATGAAGGGATAAGGAGGTAGCTGATGAACTCAGCGACAATTCATTGAGACTTCCAAAAGATGGGTTTCCACAATTATGTGAACAAGGAGATAACATTAGTCAGATGAAATGATATAAGGGTATATGCTCGAGGAAAACATACCCAATTTAAACATTGGGTGATAGGTGCACCCGAAATATGGGCTGGGTTGCATGACCAACGTCGGAATGGTGATTCCATAATCAATAGTCTAAGAATGAACGGCCGACCATTAACTTCAAAGCAATATGGTTGCTAGAAGGGCGGAATCCAAACAGCACCGCTCACTTGTTGGTACCCTGGTTGGAATCAACACGAGGACCCAAGAAGAATGGTGATGGTGAGAAGTATCACCATACCAAGAATTCTTAAGAGGTGGTGAAATTCCCACGACATTCTTGACATAAAAGGTGGTAATATCACAAGGTAAAGAAGAACAATGCTGGGTAGCAAGGAACTCAAGGTATAACACAAAACACGAACAAGTTTGCCTCGAAGGGAAGGCAATAATGTTGGCAAGGATAACACAAATCAACGAGCGGAAAGGAAGGTATTTGTCATCATGAGTTCAGATGATTTCCTAGAAGAGCTCAGAACGGTCATGATGATCACGACACATTTGTCAAGAGATTCCATGAAGACGTAATCAATCAGCGACGACATTAAGTCAAAGGAATGAGGTAGCGGAAGGTTATTGGAACCATGGGTAGGACACAAACTTGAAATCGGGATTGTTGTTCAAGGCGAACGGTATGACGAGGAAGATCGATTGTAAGATTAGCTCACCGTCGAAAATTTGTGCTTCGAGAAGAAGGACCAGGTAGTATAGTTAGAATCATCACGACAATGATATAGCCAAACAGGCTAGGAATGGCGTGATCGGGTACAAACTCGTACTTATAGAAGCTTACTGAAGAGATGTTGAACCGTAGTGCGGACTCGGTTCAGTCATCGGTGTCTTTGAGTGTTTAATAACTCAGAGCCCGTGAAAAAAATGGAATCAGTGGGAAGGTAGCACTTGATGAATAACTCATAAGAAGTCATGTAGTTCCATGATAATCTCGAGATACCAGGGGGTAATACTCGACGATAGATCCAAGTAGAGGTTGGACTGGGGTATTTCTCTATAGAAGACAAGTGCTTAAACTTGCACAGGAAATGGTATTTAAAGGAGGACATGGTCGGAACCACGATTGCAAAGGATCAATTCACCGATACCAAAGGATATTATATCAAGGAAATAGTTACAAGAAGCTTCCATGATAGGATCTACATCGTGTCCATGGGCATGAACACAAAGTTCAAGGTCGACTCCCACTTCTTTAATGCATAACCTTCATTCACCTCTCGTATTTCGAAAATGACATTAGTTGTTGAAAGTTTTACCTGGTGCAATACCAGATAAGTTTGAACC
Source organism: Triticum dicoccoides (assembly GCF_002162155.2). Taxonomy (NCBI): domain Eukaryota; kingdom Viridiplantae; phylum Streptophyta; class Magnoliopsida; order Poales; family Poaceae; genus Triticum; species Triticum dicoccoides. The sequence goes on along the minus strand of NC_041385.1, from coordinate 315,003,806 downwards.
GTGAAATCTTTCGGGTTCACACAGATTAGGGAAGGCATAGGTTCAACCCATCAGGGCATCTTAGGAACATATACCACAAACTTCGGAGTAAATAATACAAGCTCGAAAGTAGAGCATTGTTCAAAAGCAGATGATACAATAAACCAAAAGGCATTATATACCCATGTAAAGGCTCACAAGGTTATTCAATATGAAGGACACTATCGGATAATAATCCAACCAAGGATATAGCGGTCCATAAAAGAGCTGATGTGGGTATCGATACTCAATCAGAGGAAGAAGAATGCACGGTCATCATATTATAGAACATCTGAATAATTCGATGCTTAGATAACAAAGGAATTACGATTTCCAAAACAAAGGATCAGAAGCAGACGTTCTGATCAAGGATGGATCAATTGAATATACCAGAGGCACAATTCGACGATAGATAGTTTGGTCGAGAACCAGCTCATGTTCAAAGTGACGTCTGAGTCGGAAAGATAATTTAAAAGGATCAAACGATGATTGCGTGCATTCGCACTCATGTTGAATCAATAGGATCAAAATGACGGTGCCTAAGGATACTAACGAATATTGCCAGACATATGGAAAGCATCCACAATGCAAGCAGACAAGTATTGCAGAGCAATAAGCTACTAAGGATTTTTGGAGTATCGAATAGTATTTCGAAGACTTTTGTGAAACACATGAACAACTGGGGATGAGCGGATACTCGACAAGTGCGAGGATTTGTTTGTAGGGGTATTCATGTGGCAAAGAATTGCAAGACAGTAGGCACAAGATATTCTTGGATCAATAGAGAGAATTTTGGGGTATCTTGTAATAACAAGATCAACTGGGAATAAAAGTAAGAACGTCAAGTGTATGTATTTATCCATAGGGATATTTCGGTGGTAGGGAATTGCAAAAGCAACGGGCACAAAGTCTCAAAAGAGTTTCGGTGAGTAACTTCGAAATCTTCTGGTGCAGCCGGCGATCACCTGGATTGAAGGGGCTCTCCGGGAGAAAGTATTTTCGAGAACCTAAAGTCAGATTTTAGTAAAAATCGTTTAACCCAGAGAGATCAGAGTCCCAGAGTATAGACAAGGAGTAAAAGATCCTAATACCACCAAATGGCGACGTGGGCGCATAAGGCACACAGCCATGTTAGTAAAAGTTTTTGCAATGTCAAGACTCGACTTCGGCCAAGGAGTGTGGAAGGGGGATTCCTACAGGAACCTAGCTCTGATACCAACTTGTGACGCCCCCGATTCAATCGTACACTAATCATACACGCAAACGTGTACGATCAAGATCAGGGACTCACGGGAAGATATCACAACACAACTCTAAAAATAAAATAAGTCATACAAGCGTCATAATACAAGCCAGGGGCCTCAAGGGCTCGAATACAAGTGCTCGATCACAGACGAGTCAGCGGAAGCAACAATATCTGAGTACAGACATAAGTTAAACAAGTTTGCCTTAAGAAGGCTAGCACAAACTGGGACACAGATCGCAAGAGGCGCATGCCTCCTGCCTGGTATCCTCCTAAACTACTCATGGTCATCGTCAGCAGCCTGCACATAGTAGTAGGCACCTCCAGTGTAGTAGTCGTTGTCGACGGTGGCGTCTGGCTCCTGGACTCCAGCATCTGGTTGCGACAACCAAAAAGAAATGAAAGGGGGAAAAAGGGGGGAGAAAGCAACCGTGAGTACTCATCCAAAGTACTCGCAAGCAAGGAACTACACTACATATGCATGGGTATATGTGTAAGGAGGCCATATCAGTGGACTGAACTGCAGAATGCCAGAATAAGAGGGGGATAGCTAGTCCTATTGAGGACTACGCTTCTGGCAGCCTCCGTCTTGCAGCATGTAGAAGAGAGTAGATTGAAGTCCTCAAGTAGCATCTCCAAGTAGCATCTCCAGTAGCATCGCATAGCATAATCCTACCCGGCGATCCTCCCCTTGTCGCCCTGCGAAAAAGCAATCACCGGGTTGTCTGTGGAACTTGGAAGGGTGTGTTTTATTAAGTATCCGGTTCTAGTTGTCATAAGGTCAAGGTACAACTCCAAGTCGGCCTTTTACCGAAGATCACGGCTATTCGAATAGATTAACTTCCCTGTAGGGGTGCACCACATAACCCAACACGCTCGATCCCATTTGGCCGGACACACTTTCCTGGGTCATGCCCGGCCTCGGAAGATCAACACGTCGCAGCCCCACCTAGGCACAACAGAGAGGTCAACACGCCGGTCTAAATCCTATGCGCGCAGGGGTCCGGGCCCATCGCCCATTGCACACCTGCACGTTGCGAGGGCGGCCGGAAGTAGACCTAGCCTCCCTTATACAAGAGTAGGCGTTCCAGTCCAATCCGGCGCGTGCCGCTCCGTCGCTGACGTTAAGAAGGCTTCGGCTGATACCACGACGCCGGGATACCCATAACTACTCCCGCGTAGATGGTTAGTGCGTATAGACCAAATGGCCAGACTCAGATCAAATACCAAGATCTCGTTAAGCGTGTTATTATGAAGCAACCGCGGACGCCGATCAGGGCCAGGCCCACCTCTCGCCTAGGTGGTCTCAACCTGCCCTGTCGCTCCGCCACAAAGATCCACACAGAGGGCCGTCGGGACAAAGGTCCTTTCAGCCCCCAATCCGTGAATCACTCGCGGGTACTCTTAGAGCGGACCCGACTTTAGTCACCATCTGTAGTATGTATGTATGTATAGTATATACCCGTGATCACCTCCCGCACGGCCCAATAGTATAGCAAGGCAGACTGACAAGAATGTAGGGCCAATGGTGATAAACTAGCATCCTATACTAAGCATTTAGGATTGCGGGTAAGGTATCAATGACTGTAGCAACAATGAAAGGCTATGCAATAGAATAGGAGTAACCGAACAGTAACATGCTACACTACTCTAATGCAAGCAGTATAGAGAAGAATAGGCGATATCTGGTGATAAGGGGGGGGGGGGCTTGCCTGGTTGCTCTGGCAAGAAGGACGAGTCACCAGCATCGTAGTCGAACTGGGGGTCACCGGCAGTCTCGGGGTCTATCGGAAAGAAGTAACGGAGAGGGAACACAATAAATAACAGAGCAATCAAAGCATCACAAAGCGTAACAAGACAATACGCGGTGTTCGGTGTGCCCTAACGCGGTAGTAGGTGATACCGGTGAAGGGGGGAAAACATCCGGGAAAGTATTCCCGGTGTTTCGTGTTTTCTGACAGATGAACCGGAGGGGGAAAGTTGCGGGTTTGATATGTTAGGGGTGTGTGGTGGACGAACGGGCTACGTATTCGGGTTCGTCTCGTTGTTCTGAACAACTTTCATGTTGAAAATAATTTAATCCGAGTTACGGATTAAAATATATGATTTTCTAAAGATTTTATTAATTTCTGGAATTTAATTAATTATTTAAATTAATTCAAAAATGAATTTATGACATCAGCATGATGTCATCCTAACATCAGCAGTCAACGTGGGTTGACTGGTCAACCTGACCAGTGGGTCCCAGCTGTCATTGACTGTTAACTAACCTAACAGATTAATTAACTAAACTTAGTGATTAGGTTAACCTATCAGGATTAATTAAGTTAATTAACTCTTTAATTAATTAATTAATTAATATTTTAATTATTTACTTATCTATTTTTCTATTATTATTATTTTCGTTCTAGGCGTGGGCCCCGTTTTTCATAGGCCCATAGGGGCCTTGGCGGGTTTGGTCTAGTGGGTGCAGGCGCACCCGAGCGAGCACTCGCCCGCAGGGCGGGACGAGGCCGCCGGGGCACGGGGCCAAGGGGCGCTAGCCGGAGCAGGACGCGGTGGAGGTTCGTGGCCACGGCGAGGCCAAGGAGGAGCGCAAGGCGCCGGCCGGCGACAGGGGGCGTGGCCAGGGCCGCAGGTACGCGGTCAGAGAGCAGCTCGGGGTGGCCGGAGTGGCAGCGGGAGGCGGCTAAGCGGCACCGGACGCGGCCGGAGGTGGGAACCGGACCGGACGACGGCGAAGAGCAGGCTGGTGCGGGGCCGCGGTTGACGGCGTTGGTCGGCGAGCAGGGGCAAGGGGAGGTGAAGGCGCGCGCGGGCTACAGTAGGAGGGCGCAACTTCGGGCAGGGCGAGCGCGAGCTCGGTCACGGGGGTTCGACGGAGCGCGTGCGTTCGGTGATGGGGGAAAGAGAAGAGGTTGGGGGCCTCACCGAG
>NC_041385.1:314978189-314999294 GCF_002162155.2 Triticum dicoccoides | reverse complement strand
AGCTCCTGACGGCGGCGGGCGACGGCGTTCGGCGGCGACGAGGGCCTCCTCCCTCGATCCCGATCCAGTCGGGGGAGAGGGGGAGATATTTTTTGGGGAGAGGGGGAAGTGTCGGTGGCGGTTCGGGGCCTCACCGGTGGGGGGATATGGAGAGAGTGGGGGGCGGCTGGGCCAAGTGGGTCGGCCAGCTGGGCCTTCTGGCCCAGTTTGCCAGGGGGCTTTCTTATTTTCTTTTCTGTTTTAATTCACTTTAAATTATTTAGACATTTTATAAAAATGTGTTTGCTGCACCATAATTACCCTTATAATATTTGGAAACCACCGAACATTTTTGTTTCCATTTCCGAAAACTTTTATTATCGACATTAATTTTAAATTTGAATTTGACGCGGTTGAACTAACGGACATTTAGCAACAGTAATCGGGATGATGTGGCATCACTAGCAGAGGATCACTGTAGCTTAATTAGCCAGGCGAACGTGTGTTAGAATGCAATATTCACTAAACCATATACAAGGTAATGATTTGGGTGCAGAATGGATTGATCACCATGCCGACTTACTCCTATTATTCGCCTCTACTATATGGGATGGTAATCTGAGCGACTTACCCATAGTAGAGAGACGACGATATCAAAACCTTGATTGAACCTTAGAATGGTATGACAATTTTCCCTTGTACAAGGCAGTTGTTGCCAACCGTAGGCCATGCAGTAAGAATGAAGCCCAGATTTGTTTTCTGCAGGGACCCAGTCAAATTGTTTGATGACCACCAGGAGATATCGGTAGTTGTTTACTATTGGCGCCAGACCTGTCAGCTAAGAAGGCCTAGTCTCGGAAGAACCTTACCAAGATGATAGGACACACGAATTGAGGAAAAGGTTATGCCACTACCGGAAGATCCCAGCATAGGAATTCTCCTGAGAATCTCAAAATACTGACCCTGTCAACAAATAAGGATGGAGTATATGAGTTTTGATGGAACCGTAACCATGTTTCTAAGGGTGGTAGCACCCGAAACCTTCAGGACAATCGATGGATTTTGAGGAGACCCTCGAACCTAACCTATTTTCTTGTTAGCCTCTCCGAATCTCAAGGGCAAGATTCATTTTAAGGGTGGTAGGTTTGTAACATCCCAAAATTCTAAATTTTGGAATGTTATATTAAATAAATAACTTTGATTGCTTGTGTGATTTGTTGTGTGAAATTGAGTGAAATTTGAAACTTTTTGAAAGTTGAATGAGAGGGAATAAAAGGACTTTCCCAAACTTTCACCTTGCATTTATGATCTCTATGAATTCATATTCATTTCATCACAAAACCCTAGAGTGAAGATGATATGACTTCTTCCATTTAAATAAATGAAAAGGGATTTGAAAATGATTTGAATTCCATTTGAAATAGTTTCAAACCAGGTACTTAATGCCACTCAAGGATTTTCATGAGGGAAGATAACATGACTTCTTCAAAATTGAAATAGAGTTGGAAGTAGGAGGCTACATTCAAAATAGCATTTGAGCCACTTTTGGAAATACTCCATATGGGTTTCAAAATCTTTTCCAAATATATTTTCAAAAATAAATAGAGAGAGAAGGTAATAGGACTCCTTCAATTATTGGAAATAAAAATGGGAAATGAATGTTGGGACCAATTCAAAATGGTTTGAAAAATATTTGAATCCAATTGGAATAACCATTTTGGATTTTATTGAATTTTTCTTTATTTGATTTTTTATAATTATTTTTCTCCTAAAAATAAATAAATGGAAAATAGGGTAAAATGATTCCCTATAGTAGAAAAGTGGAGATAAATAAATTTGAAATCATTTTGGTATTTTAAAAATGATTTTTATTGGGTTTTATTGCACCAGTATTAGTGTTTAGTTTATTTGAATTTTTTTAGATTTTAGTTGACTCTGTGAAATAGTTCATGTTGTAGGAATTGTTTTCTGAAAATTTTGGTATATAATATGCCTATGGAAATTTTGTTATTTTATTTTTCTTGTTCCATTTTTCTTTTCTATTTTTGTTTAAAGAAAAAAAAACATATTTGCGGCCCATAATTAACTATCACCAACATGCGCAGCACAGTAGACAGGTCGGCCTGTATTTTTTTCTCTTTATATTTTCTTTAAGGTTTACGATTTTTTTTGAAAGAAATTTCAGGGAAAAAAATATTCTTAAAAAACTTTGTTTCGCGCGACCTGCCGGCGAAGTCCTTTTTAGGCCCATGCGATTCCCTTCCTTTTTATTTGTTCGTCTATGTTTAGTCCCACATTGCCTTGCCTTTGACCCCTAAGTCTCTCTTCCACCTATAAATATAGAACCGTAGAACCCAAAAATCATCTACTGCGGGTTAAATCAATATTTTGGTTTGACTAGCTTTACAAAAGAAAAATATATTTCTTCTCTCTGGCCGGACTTCTGGTAGTTGTCTCCTTTCTTCAAAGTCGTATTTTCTCTATCTTATAAAGGTATCTTTCTTCATAATTTTTTAATACATCGATAGCTTATTATTTTTAGACTAGTGTACGGTAGAATAATTAGATTTATAAACTAGTCCCTGTATTTACATTTTAAGACTAGAATTCTTTTAGCCATATCCTTTTTTCTTCCGTAAAACAGCTTGACCCTGATTTTTCAAATAGCCATAACTTTTTACTCGTTCATCCAAATTAGACGAAACCAACGCCAAAATCTTTAGCATGATCTCATCTATCCAGAAAACCAACTTAAATATATTTTTGAAAGTTTTAAAATTTGAATTCAAGCAGATTTGAATTTGAACTTCTTTGATTGTAACTTGAGTTTCGTAACTCCGATTGAGTGATTCTTTTTGCAAATCAAAGTTCTTGACATAAGCTTTCTGTTAAGATCAAAATCACATAAGTTTGCTACTGTTAAAAAGATATGTTTCTGTCTAGAAGCTTTATTTGATGGTTTTGAAGTTTTCCGAAGTATTTTTCTTCGTTCTTTTGGATCTTTGATTGATTGCTTATGTGTGCAAATAATTGCTTGCTTACGATAGATTGATCAGAGTGTGACAAGTAGAACTACCAGAATTTGTGAGTGCAAAGAATCCTCATCAACAATACAAGGCAAGTTCACACTTTGATCATACTTTTCAATACCCAGTTTTTACTATGCATTAGTTTCACCCTCAAAGATTGCATGAGTAGGATTGGGAACATGTGGTTTTGCTATGTAGTTCATGAGGTAGGAACCTATTACCTTCGATCACCCTTGGAATATACGTTATGCTCATAAATTGCTTAGCCATGCTCGTAGATGGGGATTGGTATGTGAGATTCATGAAAGTTACGAGAGTAATAATAACTAAGGGAAAACTAAGGTGGCAACTTTAATACACATCTGGGTGGAATGGTTGGGGCACCCTGGAGAAACCAGTGGCTTGCCTGGGGCACTTGGAGAAACCAGTGCTTGCCCAAGGGAATCCCGGAGTACCCATGTGATTACCCTATGGAATGCCACCCAGACTCAAAGGGATCATATGATATTTCATGCCTAGAAACTTCCGTGTGCATCCACAAGCCATTATGGGCTCTGACATAGTTGAGTAAGTTGTGGGAAACCTTTCCATGATAGGCTAGAAGATGTAGGGGAATTATAGGTGCACCATCCTATCTATCAGTTAAGGGGACCTCTTCAGAAAGACTATGTCTCGAGCATCCGGTTCTCAAACATTAGGCAGTGCAAGGAATTCAACGGAGGAGCTCAAGTTTTGTGGGGAAAAGTGCGCAAACCTCTGCAGAGTGTACAAACTAATCATGATTAGTCGTGTCCCCGGATATGGACAACTTTGAGTATCTAGAAGTGGATTATTGGTTGATCTCACCACTCTATTTAATTAATGTATTGGGTTATTAATAATTTGGGAATTTTTGGGAGTTGGAGGAACCTTCTCAATATTGGCATAAAAATAAAATTTATTCCTTTGTTGCAGGGAAAAATTAGCTTTACGCAAAATTAAACTTAGCGCCTCCACCAGCCAAATATGCATATAAAGATAGATATTTTCATTATTATTTCTATGTTGTGAAATTGCTAGTACATTCAATGTACTGACCTACATGGCTGCAACGTCTCATGTTGCAAGAATCTTACGACGAGTAAGTGATACGTTAGGGTTATGATGTCTACACTCAACTTTGCCGTTGGTGTTGTTGGGACTCCACAACTTTGTTGTTACTTCCGCTATATGGATTGAGGTAATAGTATATACGCTACTTTTTTACATGTGATTGCACTCTGTTATAAATCCTCGAGTACTGTGTGTGTCAGCATACTGATCCAGGGATGACACTTAAGCACAGAGACTTGATCCATTTGGGTCGGGTCGCTACATCGACGAAGGTAGAAATCAAGAAAAAGCATCAAGTGTTGATGATTAAACAAGATCACTAGTTTCAAGAAAAGGGCACAGGGAAAAGGGAACTTCAAGAAGAATGGCAAGCAAGTTGTCACTCCCGTGAAGAAACCCAAAGCTGGACCTAAGCCTAAAACTAAGTGCTTCTACTGTAAAGGAAATGGTCAATGGAAGCGGAACTACCCCAAATATTGGATGGATAAGAAGGATGGCAAAGTGAACTAAGGTATATTTGATATACATGTTATTGATGTGTACCTTACTAGTGCTCATAGTAACCCCTGGGTATTTGATATTTGTTCGGTTGCTAAGATTAGTAACTCGAAATAGGAGTTGCAGAATAAATAGAGACTAGTTGAGGGTGAAGTGATGATGTGTGTTGGAAGTGTTTCCAAGATTTATATGATCATCATCACACACTCCCTATACTTTTGGGATTAGTGTAGAACCTAAATAAATGTTATTTTGTGTTTGCGTTGAGCATAAATATGATTAGATCATGTTTATTGCAATACATTTATTCATTTAAGACAGAGAATAATTGTTATTCTGTTTACATGAATAAAACCTTCTATGGTCATACACCCAATGTTTATGGTTTACTGAATCTAGATCGTGGTAATACACATATTCATAATATTGATGCCAAAATATGAAAAGTTGATAATGATAGTGCAACATATCTATGGCACTATCGTTTAGGTCATAACGGTGTAAAGCGCATGAAGAAACTCCATGCAGATGGACTTTTGGAATCACTTTATTATGAATCATTTGATACTTGTGAACCGTGCCTCATGGGCAAGATGACTAAAACTCTGTTCTTCGGAACAATGGAACGAGCTAATGACTTATTGGAAATAATACATACCGATGTATGCTGTCCGATGAGTATTGAGGCTCGTGGCGGGTATCGTTATTTTATGACCTTCATAGATGATTTAAGAAGATATGAGTATATCTACTTAATGAAACACAAGTCTGAAACATTTGAAAAGTTCAAAGAATTTCAGAGTGAAGTGGTGAATCATCGTAACAAGAAAATAAAGTTTCTATGATCTGATCGTGGATGTGAATATTTGAGTTACGAGTTTGGCCTTCATTTAAAACAATGTGGAATAGTTTCACAGCTCACACCACCTGGAACACCACAGCGTAATGGTGTGTCCGAACTTAACCGCACTTTATTAGATATGGTGCAATCTATGATGTCTCTTATCGATTTACCACTATCGTTTTGGGGTTATGCATTAGAGACAACTGCATTCACGTTAAAAATGGCACCATCAAAATCCGTTGAGATGACACCGTATGAACTGTGGTTTGGCAATAAACCTAAGCTGTCATTTCTTAAAGTTTGGGCATGCGATGCTTATGTCAAAAGTCTTCAGCCTGATAAGCTCGAACCCAAATCGGAGAAATGTGTCTTCATAGGATACCCTAAGGAAACAATTGGGTACACCTTCTATCACAAGTCCTAAGGCAAGATCTTTGTTGCTAAGAACAGCACCTTTCTAGAGAAGGAGTTTCTCTCCAAAGAAGTGAGTGGGAGGAAAGTAGAACTTGATGAGGTAATTGTACCTACTCTCATTTTGGAAAGTAGCTCATCCGAGAATCTGTTCCCGTGGTGCCTACACCAACTAGAGAGGAAGCTAATGATAAAGATCATGAAACTTCATATCAAGTTGCTACATAACCTCGTAGGTCAAACAAAGCACGATCTGCACCAGAGTGGTACGATAATCCTATTCTGGAGGTCATGTTACTTGACCGCGATGAACCTACGAACTATGAAGAAACTATGATGAGCCCAGATTCCGACAGATAGCTTGAGGCCAGGAAATCCGAGATAGGATCCATGTATGAGAACAAAGTGTGGACTTTTGTGGACTTGCCCAATGATCGGCAAGCCATTGAGAATAAATGGATCTTCAAGAGGAAGACGAACGATGATGGTAGTGTCACTACCTACAAAGCTCGACTAGTCACAAAAAGGTTTTCGACAAGTTCAAGGTGTTGACTACGATGAGATTTTCTCACTCATAACGATGCTTAAAGTCTATTCGAATCATGTTAGCAATTGCCATATTTTATGAAATCTGGCAAATGGATGTCAAAACTGCATTTCTTAAATGGATATCTCTAAGGAGAGTAGTATATGATGCAACCAGAAGGTTTTGTCAATCCTAAAGGTGCTAACAAAGTGTGCAAGCTCCATCAATCCATCTATGGACTGGTGCAAGTATCTCGGAGTTGGAATATACACTTTGATGAGTTGATCAAAGCATACAGTTTTATACAGACTTGCGGTGAAGCCTGTATTTACAAGAAAGTGAGTGGGAGCACTACAACCTTTCTGATAAGTATATGTGAATGATATATTGTTGATCAGAAATGATGTAGAATTTTCTGGAAAGCATAAAGGAGATTTTGAAAGGAGTTTTTCAAAGAAAGACCTCGGTGAAGCTGGTTACATATTGGGCATCAAGATCTACAGAGGTAGATCTAGATGCTTGATAAGATTTTTCAATGAGTACATACCTTGACAAGATTTTGAAGTAGTTCAAAATGGAACAGTCAAAGAAGGAGTTCTTGCCTGCGTTGCAAGGTGTAAAGTTGAGTAAGACTCAAAACCCGACCACAACAGAAAATAGAAAGAGAATGAAAGTCATTCCCTATGCCTCAGCCATAGGTTTTGTAAAGTATGCTATGTTGTGTACCAGACCTATTGTGTACCTTATCAGAAAGGGGGTACGATAGTGATCCAGGAGCGGATCACTGGACAGCGGTCAAAATTATCCTTAGTTACCTAAGAGGACTAAGGAAATATTTCTCGGTTATGGAGGTGATAAAGAGTTTGTCGTAAAGAGTTACATCGACGCAAGCTTTTACACTGATCCGGATGACTCTAAGTCTCAATATGGATACATATTGAAAGTGGGAGGAATTAGCTAGAGTAGCTCCATGCAGAGCATTGTAGACATAGAAAATTTGCAAAATACATACGGCTCTGAATATGACAGACCTGTTGACTAAACTTCTCTCACAAGCAAAACATGATCACACCTTAGTATCCTTCGGGTGTTAATCACATAGCGATGTGAACAAGATTATTGACTCTAGTAAACCCTTTGGTTGTTGGTCACATGGCGATGTGAACTATGGGTGTTAATCACATACATATGTGAACAAATGGTGTTAAATCACATGGAGATGTGAACTAGATTATTGACTCTAGTGCAAGTGGGAGACTGAAGGAAATATGCCCTAGAGGCAAAAATAAAGTTGTTATTTTATATTTCCTTATACCATGATAAATGTTTATAATTCATGCTAGAATTTTATTAACCGGAAACTTGATATATGTGTGAATACATAGACAATACAACGTGTCCCTAGTATGCCTTTACTAGACTAGCTCGTTGATCAAAGATGGTTAAGTTTCCTAGACATGGACATGAGTTGTCATTTTATAACAAGATCACATCATTAGTGGAATGATGTGATGGACAAGACCCATCCGTTAGCTTAGCATAATGATCGTTAAGTTTTATTGCTACTGCTTTCTTCGTGTCAAATATATATTCCTCCGACTATGAGATTATGCAACTCCCAGACACCGGAGGAATGCCTTATGTGCTATCAAATGTCACAACGTAATTGGGTGATTATAAAGAAGCTCTACAGGTATCTCGAAAGGTGTTTGTTGGGTTGGCATAGATCGAGATTAGGATTTGCCACTCCGAGTATCGGAGAGGTATCTCTGGGCCCTCTCGGTAATGCACATCATATGAAGCCTTGCAAGCAATGTGACTAATGAGTTAGTTATGGGATGATGCAGAATGAGAGTAAAGAGACTTTCCGATAATGAGATTGAACTAGGTATGAAGATACCGACAATCGAATCTCGGGCAAGTAACATACCGGTGACAAAGGGAATAACTATGTTGACATTGTGGTTCGACCGATAAATATCTTCGTAGAATATGTGGGAACCAATATGAGCATAAAGGTTCCGCTATTGGTTATTGGTCGGAGAGGTGTCTCAGTCATGTCTACATAGTCCTCGAACCCGTAGGGTCCGCACGCTTAACGTTCGATGACGATATGTATTGTGTGAGTTATGTGTTTCCGTGACCGCAGGTTGTTCGGAGTCCCGGATGAGATCACGGACACGATGAGGAGTCTCGAAATGGCCGAGAGGTAAAGATTGATATATTGGAATGTAGTATCCGGACACCGGAAGGGTTCCGGAGTGTATCGGGTACATACCGGAGTACTGGACGGGTTACCGGAACCCCCGGGGATAGACATGGGCCATATGGGCCACAGGAGGGAGGCTAACCAGCCCACAAGGGGCTGGTGCGCCCCCCACAAGGGAGGAGGCCGAATTGGACTAGGGAAAGGGGGCGCCACCCCCTTTCCTTCTCCTACTCCCATCCTTCCTCCTTTCCCTCTCCATGAGAAGGACTAGAGGGGGTGGGGCGAATCCTACTAGGACTAGGAGTCCTAGTAGGATTTCCCCTTCCTTGGTGCGCCCCCTATGGCTGCCTTCCTCCATCTCCCTCCTTTATATACGTGGGGAGGGCACCCCGTGAAGACACAACAATTGCTCTTAGCCGTGTGCGGTGACCCCTCTACCGTTTACTCCTCCGATAGTATCACCGTAGTGCTTAGGCGAAACCCTGCGCGGATCACATCCCAACACCGTCATCACGATGTCGTGCTGACGGAACTCATAGATTCCATCGACACTCTGCTGGATCAAGAGTTCAAGGGACATCATCAAGCTGAACGTGTGCAGACCTCGGAGGTGCCGTACGTTCGGTACTTGATCGGTTGATTCGAGAAGACGTTCCACTACATCAACCGCTTTAAGTTAACGCTTCTGCTTTCGGTCTACGAGGATACGTGGACACACTCTCCCCTCTCGTTGCTATGCATCTCCTAGATAGATCTTGTGTGAGCGTAGGAGTTTTTTTTTGAAATTTCATGCTATGTTTCCCAACATGTTTAACATGGCAAGAGGTGAAGCAAAAGTAAACTACACATCTAGGCAAGTTTAAATGAGGCCGGAAACAACAAACAACAATTCTGGAAAAAACCTCATATGCAATATTCGAATTTGGTACTGTTCTACCCTAAACACAATTTTAGAGTTGTTAAACATGCAAAGTAATCCCACCATGTTAATCTATGCATTTTTCTACACCATTTACATATAAAGTTCATTTAATTCGGAGCTACGGTTATTTAATTATAAATGAACCATTTTAGCATGTTATTAATGCAAATGAATGTAAACATCAAGTTTAATTATTTTAACATGGATGAAAGCAGCATATTATGAAACTAGATAAAATTCTAAGCATTTTACATATATAAAATATTTTAATCCGATGCACGGTTTGTGAGATATTAAATGCATGAACTAGAGGGACTTTCTTGTAAACAGGAAATCCCTGGATAATTTGGAAATTCGCTAGACAGAAAAAAAAACACAATCGGGCTGAATCTGCTAGCCCAATAGTGCACAGGGGGCTCGGGTGTTGGCTCACCATGGGCTTGGCCCATCTGCAGAGGAGGCCAACTGGGGCGCTGGGCCTCTCGCGACGCAAGGGAGCAACTAGGCCAGAGCAGAGGAGGCCCAGGCCCGGGCGTGGGGCATCGTGTGGATCGACGCGGTCAATGCACGAAGCAGAGGCCTTGGCGCGGCTGTGATGCAGGGCTCGGGTCAACGCGGGCAAGCAGAGGCGCGTCGTCCTCCCTGCTTGAACGAAGCAGAGGCGGGGCTGGTGCTGCTGCCGTCCGTCCCGGTGTTCGACAGGAGGACGTAGGCGAGGAGGAGCTCCGAGACGGCAATGACTTGGCGAGGGGAGGCATTCTTTGACGAAGGGCGTCCGGATCCGGGCGGCGCTAGACGCGAGACGACGAAGGACGCCGATGAGCTTGCTCCAGGACGAGGCGGCCATGGAGGGACATGCTCCTGTTCACCCTGAAGAAAGAAAGAGAACAAGACCGCATGTCGAGGGAGAGAATAATTAGGGGAAGAAGGAAAATAGAAGGAAAGGCAGGGAGCGGTGTGGGGACGGCCTGGTCCTAGTCTCTGACGGCGGTCGGTCCGGCGAAGGTGAGGAGGAGGCTGGGGCGGCGGCGCTGTTGGAGATGCTTGGCACGAGCGGGAGGACTGATAACCCACAAGTATAGGGGATCGTTTGTAGCCTTCTTCGATAAATAAGAGTGTCGAACCCAATGAGGAGCTAAAGACAGAACAAATATTCCCTCAAGTTCTATCGACCACCGATACAACTCTACGCACACTTTACGTTTGCTTTATCTAGAACAAGAATAAAACTATTTTGCAAGAATAAAACTAAAAGTACTTTGCAAGAATAAAACTACAAACAAATTGCAATGTAATAAAAGTGGATAGCTTTTGTCAACAAGAAAGTCATTTGTCCCTAGGCAATCGATAACAAGTACCGATAATCATTCCTGTAATTCTATATGAGGGAGAGGCATGAGCTAACATACTTTCTCTACTTGGATCATATGCACTTACGACTGGACCCCCAGCAAGCATCCTCAACTACTAAAGATCATTAAGGTCGTGAAACCCAACCATAGCATTAAGTATCAAGTCCTCTTTATCCCATACGCAACAACCCACCTACTCGGGTTTAAGCTTCTGTCACTCTCGCAACCCACCATAAGTGAATCATGAACATATTGGAACACCCTACAACGGGGACCCCTCACGTTTGCGCGAGACGAAGGGCATCGTAGGACAGCACCATAAATAAAATATACAATCATACCAACCAAGATCACGATTAACCCATAGGACAAAATGGATCTACTCAAACATCATAGGATAGCCAAATATCATTGGGAAATAATATTTGGATTTGAGCACCATGTTTAAGTAGAGATTACAGCAGGGAGAAGAGGTGTTAAACCATTGCATAGAGGGGGAGAAAGTTGGTGTTGACGGTAGCAAGATTGTTGATGTAGATCGCCGTCACGATCATTGCCTCGGCGGCACTCCGACGCCACCGGGAGAGAGGGGGAGAGAGCCCCCCTCCTTGGCCTCCCCCCTCGACGGGAGGAGAGTTCCCCCTCTGGTCCATGGCCTCCATGACGGTGGAGGGGCAGGAGCCTGATACGTCCATTTTGCATCATGCTTTTATATCAATATTTATTGCATTATGGGCTGTTATTACACGTTATATCACAATACTTATGCCTTTTCTCTCTTATTTTATAAGGTTTACATGAAGAGGGAGAATGCCGGCAACTAGAATTCTAGACTGGAAAAGGAGCAAATATTAGAGACCTATTCGGCACAACTCCAAAAGTCCCAAAACTTCACGGAGATTAGTTTTGGCATATATAAACAATATTGGGCGAAGAAAGCACCAGAGGGGGGCCACCAGTCAGCCACAAGGGTGGATGGCGCGCTTTACCCCCTGGGCGCGCCCCTACCTCGTGGCCCCCCTGGCAGGCTCCCAACTCCCATCTTCTGCTATATGGTGTCTTTTGCCCTAGATAAAATCGGAGAGAAGCTTTCGGGACGAAGCGCCGCCGTCTCGAGGTGGAATCTGGGCAGGGCCAATCTATGGCTTTGTCGGAGCTGTTTTGCCGGGGAAACATCCCTCCAGGAGCGGGAAATCATGGCCATCGTCATCACCATGGATCCTCTCATCGAGAGGGGGTTAATCTCCATCAACATCTTCACCAACACCATCTCATCTCAAACTCTAGTTCATCTCTTGTATCCGATCTTTGTCTCAAAACCTCATATTGGTACCTGTGGGTTGCTAGTAGTGTTGATTACTCCTTGTAGTTGATGCTAGTTGGTTTATTCGGTGGAAGATCATACGTACAGATCCTTAATGCTATTCAATACTCCTCTGATTATGAACATGAATATGTTTTGTGACTAATTACGTTTGTTCCTAAGGACATGGGATAAGTCTTGTTATAAGTAATCATGTGAATTTGGTATTCGTTCGATATTTTGATGAGATGTATGTTGTCTCTCCTCTAGTGGTGTTATGTGAACGTCGACTACATGACACTTCACCATGATTTGGGCCTAGGGGAAGGAATTGGGAAGTAATAGGATGATGGGTTGCTAGAGTGACAGAAGCTTAAACCCTAGTTTATGCGTTGCTTCGTAAGGGGCTGATTTGGATCCATATGTTTCATGCTATGGTTAGGTTTACCTTAATTCTTCTTTTATAGTTGCGGATGCTTGCGAGAGGGGTTAATCATAAGTGGGAGGCTTGTCCAAGGAAGGACAACACCCAAGCAGCGGTCCACCAACATATCAAATTATCAAAGTAACGAACGTGAATCATATGAGCATGATGAAAACTAGCTTGACAATAATTCCCATGTGTCCTCGGGAGCGCTTTGCTTTATATAAGAGTTTGTCCAGGTGAAAGGATTGAGATGGACCTAGAGGGGGGGTGAATAGGTACAATTACAAATTTTAATTGTTACTTGGCAATTTTAGGCAATAATGCGGAATATGAAGATGAGCCTAACAATTGCACATGAGCACAAAGTACTAAGCAAACAACACAAACACGTAAGTAGGCAGGCACAATATAATGTATGTAAGTATAACGAGACAAGTAACCACAAGTAGAGAGTTAGGGTTAGGAATAACCGCAACTCCGGGAGACAAGGATGTATGCCGATGTTGACTTCCTTGGAGGGAAGCTAGTCACCATTAGAGGGGTGGATGTTACCACGAAGGCACACCTACGCCATGAAGGATCACCCTATTCTCCCTTTGAGACAACACCATGGAGGCGTTTCTCAACCACTAGTGGTAGACCTTGGGGTGGTCTCCAAACCCTCACAAACTTTTCCGAGGGTAATCACAAAGTTCGATTCCTCTCCGAATGACTCCTACTGCTTAGGAGTCTCCAACCTCCAAGAGTAACAAGAACGATGGGAAAAGCTCAAAACTTGCTCAAGTCACGAATTCCTTTGGTGCAAAGAAGGGGAAGGAGTGGATCTATCACTTGATTGGAGAACTTCTCTCAAATGCTCCTAGAACACTTGGGAATCTAGGATTTAGTGTGGATGAATGAGAGAGAGAGAGTGAGGAGTGTTCTTGATGTTGGGGAACGTTGCAGAAAATTAAAATTTTTCCTACGGTTTCACCAAGATCCATCTATGAGTTCATCTAAGCAACGAGTCAAGGGAGAGAGTTTGCATCTACATACCACTTGTAGATCACGAGCGGAAGCTTGCCAAGGAGATGGTGATGATGGAGTCGTACTCGAACGTGATTCGGATCACCGATGTCCTAGTGCTGAATGGACAGCACCTCCGCGTTCAACACACGTACGGGACGGGAGACGTCTCCTCCGTCTTGATCCAGCAAGGAGGAAGGAGAGGTTGAGGAAGGCAGCTCCAACGGCAGCACGACGGCGTGGTGCAGTTGACGCGGTAGTATTCCGACAGGGCTTCGCCAAGCACGTACGGAGGAGGAGATGTGTTGGGGAGGGGAGGGGCTGCGCCTTGAATTATGGTCTGTTGCAGCCCTCCCCTCACCCCTCTATATATAGGGGAAAGGGCAAGGGGGGCCGGCCCTCTAGGGAAAACCCTAGGGGGGGGGGCGGCCAAGGGGTGGGGGGCTTGCCCCCCAAGCAAAGGGGGTGCGCCCCCTTTAGGGTTTCCCCCCACCCTTAGGCGCATGGGCCCAAGGAGGGGGGCGCGCCAAGCCCACTAGGGGCTGGCTGCTATCCCCACGCAGCCCAAGTGGCCCCCCGAGAGGGGTGGCCCCTCCCGGTGGACCCCCGGAACCCTTCCGGTGGTCCCGGTACAATACCGGTATAACCCTGAAACTTTCCGGTGCCCGTTTAACAACTTCCCATATATAAAACTTTACCTCCAGACCATTCCGGAACTCCTCGTGACGTCCGGGATCTCATCCGGGACTCCGAACAACATTCGGTAGTCACATACTAGTCTTCCTAACAACCCTAGCGTCACCGAACCTTAAGTGTGTAGACCCTACGGGCTCGGGAGACATGCAGACATGACCGAGACCACTCTCGGGCAATAACCAACAGCGGGGTCTGGATACCCATGTTGGCTCCCACATGCTCCTCGATGATTTCATCGGTTGAACCACGATGTCGAGGATTCGATCAAACCCTGTATACAATTCCCTTTGTCAATCGGTACGTTACTTGCCCGAGACTCGATCGTCGGTATCCCAATACCTTGTTCAGTCTCGTTACCGGCAAGTCACTTTACTCGTACCGTAATGCATGATCCCGTGGCCAACACATTGGTCACCTTGAGCTCATTATGATGATGCATTACCGAGTGGGCCCAGAGATACCTCTCCGTCATACGGAGTGACAAATCCCAGTCTCGATCCGCATAAAACAATAGATACTTTCGGAGATACCTGTAGTGCACCTTTATAGTCACCCAGTTACGTTGTGATGTTTGATACACCCAAAGCACCCCTACGGTAACCAGGAGTTACACGCTCTCATGGTCGAAGGAAGAGATACTTGACATTGGCAAAGCTCTAGCAAACGAACTACACGATCTTTGTGCTATGCTTAGGATTGGGTCTTGTCCATCACATCATTCTTCTAATGATGTGATCCCGTCATCAACGACATCCAATGTCCATAGCCAGGAAACCATGACTATCTATTGATCACAACGAGCTAGTCAACTAGAGGCTTACTAGGGACATATTGTGGTCTTTGTATTCACACGTGTATTACGATTTCCGGATAATACAGTTATAGCATGAATAAAAGACAATTATCATGAACATAGAAATATAATAATACTTTTATTATTGCCTCTAGGGCATATATCCAACAGTCTCCCACTTGCACTAGAGTCACCAATCTAGTTACATTGTGATGAATCGAACACCCATAGAGTTTTGGTGTTGATCATGTTTAGCTCGCGAGAGAGGTTTAGTCAACGGATCAGCGACATTCAGATCCGTATGTACTTTGCAAATTTCTATGTCTCCATCTTGAACATTTTCACGGATGTAGTTGAAACGACGCTTGATGTGCCTGGTCTTCTTGTGAAACCTGGGCTCCTTGGCAAGGGCAATAGCTCCAGTGTTGTCACAGAAGAGTTTGATTGGCCCCGATGCATTGGGTATGACTCCTAGGTCGGTGATGAACTCCTTCACCCAAATAGCTTCATGCGCTGCCTCCGAGGCTGCCATGTACTCCGCTTCACATGTAGATCCCGCCACGATGCTCTGCTTGCAGCTGCACCAGCTTACTGCTCCACCATTCAACATATACACGTATCCAGTTTGTGACTTAGAGTCATCCAGATCTGTGTCGAAGCTAGCGTCGACGTAACCCTTTACGACGAGCTCTTCGTCACCTCCATAAACGAGAAACATGTCCTTTGTCCTTTTCAGGTACTTCAGGATATTCTTGACCACTGTCCAGTGTTCCTTGCCGGGATTACTTTGGTATCTTGCTACCAAACTCACGGCAAGGTTTACATCAGGTCTGGTACACAGCATGGCATACATAATAGATCCTATGGCTGAAGCATAGGGGATGACACTCATCTCTTCTTTATCTTTTGCCGTGGTCGGTGACTGAGCTGAGCTCAATCTCACACCTTGTAACATAGGCAAGAACCCTTTCTTGGACTCATCCATTTTGAACTTTTTCAAAATCTTATCAAGGTATGTGCTTTGTGAAAGACCTATGAGGCGTCTCGATCTATCTCTATAGATTTTGATGCCTAATATATAAGCAGCTTCTCCAAGGTCCTTCATTGAAAAACATTTGTTCAAGTAGGCCTTAATGCTGTCCAGAAATTCTATATTATTTCCCATCAAGAGTATGTCATCCACATATAATATGAGAAATGCTACAGAGCTCCCACTCACTTTCTTGTAAACGCAGGCTTCTCCATAAGTCTGCATAAACCCAAACGCTTTGATCATCTCATCAAAGCGAATATTCCAACTCCGAGATGCTTGCACCAGCCCATAAATGGATCGCTGGAGCTTGCATACTTTGTTAGCGTCCTTAGGATCGACAAAACCTTCTGGCTGCATCATATACAGCTCTTCCTTAAGATGCCCGTTAAGGAATGCCATTTTGACGTCCATCTGCCATATCTCATAATCATAGTATGCGGCAATTGCTAACATGATTCGGACGGACTTAAGCTTCGCTACGGGAGAGAATGTCTCGTCGTAGTCAATCCCTTGAACTTGTCGATAACCCTTAGCGACAAGTCGAGCTTTATATATGGTAACATTTCCATCCGCGTCCGTTTTCTTCTTAAAGATCCATTTGTTTTCTATCGCTCGCCGATCATCGGGCAAGTCAGTCAAAGTCCATACATTGTTTTCATACATGGATTCTATCTCGGATTTCATGGCTTCTAGCCATTTGTTGGAATCTGGGCCCGCCATCGCTTCTTCATAGTTCGAAGGTTCACCGTTGTCTAACAACATGATCTCCAGGATAGGGTTGCCGTACCACTCTGGTGCGGAACGTGTCCTTGTGGACCTACGAAGTTCAGTAGCAACTTGATCTGAAGTACCTTGATCATCATCATTGGTTTCCTCTTCAGTTGGTGTGGGCATCACAGGAACATTTTCCTGAGCTGCACCACTTTCCCGTTCGAGAGGTAGTACTTCATCGAGTTCTACTTTCCTCCCACTTACTTCTTTCGAGAGAAACTCTTTTTCCAGAAAGCATCCGTTTTTGGCAACAAAGATCTTGCCTTCGGATCTTAAGTAGAAGGTATACCCTACAGTTTCCTTAGGGTATCCTATGAAGACGCATTTTTCCGACTTGGTTTCGAGCTTTTCAGGTTGAAGTTTCTTGACATAAGCATCGCATCCCCAAACTTTTAGAAACGACAGCTTAGGTTTCTTCCCAAACCATAATTCATACGGTGTCGTCTCAACGGATTTAGACGGTGCCCTATTTAAAGTGAATGTAGCTGTCTCTAGAGCGTATCCCCAAAATGATAGCGGTAAATCGGTAAGAGACATCATAGACCGCACCATATCCAATAGATGCGATTACGACGTTCGGACACACCGTTTCGCTGAGGTGTTCCAGGCGGCGTAAGTTGTGAAACGATTCCACATTTCCTTAAGTGCGTGCCAAATTCGTGACTTAAATATTCTCCTCCACGATCTGATCGTAGGAATTTTATCTTTCGGTCACGTTGATTCTCCACCTCATTCTGAAATTCCTTGAACTTTTCAAAGGTCTCAGACTTGTGTTTCATTAAGTAGATATACCCATATCTACTTAAGTCGTCAGTGAGAGTGAGAACATAACGATATCCTCCGCGAGCCTCAACGCTCATTGGACCGCACACATCGGTATGTATGATTTCCAACAAGTTGGTTGCTCGCTCCATTGTACCGGAGAACTGAGTCTTGGTCATTTTGCCCATGAGGCATGGTTCGCATGTGTCAAATGATTCATAATCAAGAGACTCCAAAAGTCCATCAGCATGGAGCTTCTTCATGCGTTTGACACCAATGTGACCAAGGCGGCAGTGCCACAAGTATGTGGGACTATAGTTATCAACTTTACATCTTTTGGCATCTACACTATGAACATGTGTAATATTACGCTCGAGATTCATTAAGAATAAACCATTGACCATCGGAGCATGACCATAAAACATATCTCTCATATAAATCGAACAACCATTATTCTCAGACTTAAATGAGTAGCCATCTCGAATTAAACGAGATCCAGATACAATGTTCATGCTCAAACTTGGCACTAAATAACAATTATTAAGGTTCAAAACTAATCCTGTAGGTAAATGTAGAGGCAGCGTGCCGACGGCGATCACATCGACTCTGGAACCATTCCCGACGCGCATCGTCACCTCGTCCTTCGCCAGTCTCCGTTTATTCCGCAGCTCCTGCTGTGAGTTACAAATATGAGCAACGGCACCGGTATCAAATACCCAGGAGTTACTACGAGTACTGGTAAGGTATACATCAATTACATGTATATCAAATATACCTTTGGTGTTGCCGGCCTTCTTATCCGCTAAGTATTTGGGGCAGTTCCGCTTCCAGTGACCCTTCCCCTTGCAATAAAAGCACTCAGTCTCAGGCTTGGGTTCATTCTTTGACTTCTTCCCGGCAACTGGCTTACCGGGCGCGGCAACCTCCTTGTCGTCCTTCTTGAAGTTCTTCTTACCCTTGCCCTTCTTGAACTTAGTGGTCTTATTGACCATCAACACTTGATGTTCTTTCTTGATTTCAACCTCTGCTGACTTCAGCATAGAAAATACTTCAGGAATGGTCTTTACCATCCCCTGCATATTGTAGTTCATCACAAAGCTCTTGTAGCTTGGTGGGAGCGACTGGAGGATTCTGTCAATGACCGCCTCATCTGGGAGGTTAATATTTAGCTGGGTCATACGGTTGTGTAACCCAGACATCTTCAGGATGTGTTCACTAACAGAACTGTTTTCCTCCATCTTACAACTGTAGAACTTGTCGGAGACATCATATCTCTCGACCCGGGCGTGAGCTTGGAAAACTAGTTTCAGCTCTTCGAACATCTCATATGCTCCGTGATGCTCAAAACGCTTTTGGAGCCCCGGTTCTAAGCTGTAAAGCATGCCGCACTGAACGAGGGAGTAATCATCAGCACGAGACTGCCAAGCATTCATAATGTCCTGGTTCTCTGGGACGGGAGCGTCACCTAGCGGTCCTTCTAGGACATATTGTTTCCTGGCAGCTATGAGGATGATCCTCAGGTTCCGGACCTAGTCCGTATAGTTGCTGCCATCATCTTTCAGCTTGGTTTTCTCTAGGAACGCGTTCAAGTTCATGTTGACATGAGCGTTGGCCATTTGATCTACAAGACATATTTGCAAAGGTTTTAGACTAAGTTCATGATAATTAAGTTCTAATCAAATTATGAACTCCCACTTAGATTAGACATCCCTCTAGTCATCTAAGTGTTACACGATCTGAGTCGACTAGCCCGTGTCCGATCATCACGTGAGACGGACTAGTCATCATCGGTGAACATTCTCATGTTGATCGTATCTTTCATACGACTCGTGTTCGACCTTTCGGTCTCCGTGTTCCGAGGCCATGTCTGCACATGCTAGGCTCGTCAAGTTAACCCTAAGTGTTTTCGCTGTGTAAAACTGTCTTACACCCGTTGTATGTGAATGTAAGAATCCATCACACCCGATCATCACGTGGTGCTTAGAAGCGACGAACTGTAGCAACGGTGCACAGTTAGGGGAGAACACTTCTTGAAATTTTGTAAGGGATCACCTTATTTACTACCGTCGTCCTAAGTAAACAAGATGCATAAACATAATAAACATCACATGCAATTATATAGTTGTGACATGATATGGCCAATATCATATAGCTCCATTGATCTCCATCTTCGGGGCTCCATGATCATCTTGTCACCGTCTTGACACCATGATCTCCATCATCGTGTCTTCATGAAGTTGTCACACCAACGACTACTTCTACTTCTCTGACTAACGCGTTTAGCAATGAAGTAAAGTAAGTTACATGGCGTTCTTCAATGACACGCAGGTCATACAAAAATAAAGACAACTCCTATGGCTCCTGCCGGTTTTCATACTTATCGACATGCAAGTCGTGAATCCTATTACAAAGAATATGATCTCATACATCACAATTCATCATTCATCACAACTTCTGGCCATATCACATCACTTGATCAATCGCTGCAAAAACAAGTTAGACGTCCTCTAATTGTTGTTGCATCTTTTACGTGGCTGCAATTGGGTTCTAGCAAGAACGTTTTCTTACCTACGAATAACCACAACGTGATTTTGTCAACTTCTATTTACCCTTCATAAGGGCCCTTTTCATCGAATCCGCTCCAACTAAAGTGGGAGAGACAGACACCCGCCAGCCACCTTATGCAACTAGTGCATGTTAGTCGGTGGAACCGGTCTCACGTAAGCGTACGTGTAAGGTTGGTCCGGGCCGCTTCATCCCACAATACCGCCGAAGCAAGAAAAGTCTAGTAGAGGCAAGTAAGATGACAAGATCCACGCCCACAACAAAATTGTGTTCTACTCGAGCAAAGAGAACTACGCATAGACCTAGCTCATGATGCCACTGTTGGGGAACGTTGCAGAAAATTAAAATTTTTCCTACGGTTTCACCAAGATCCATCTATGAGTTCATCTAAGCAACGAGTCAAGGGAGAGAGTTTGCATCTACATACCACTTGTAGATCACGAGCGGAAGCTTGCCAAGGAGATGGTGATGATGGAGTCGTACTCGAACGTGATTCGGATCACTGATGTCCTAGTGCTGAACGGACAACACCTCCGCGTTCAACACACGTACGGGACGGGAGACGTCTCCTCCGTCTTGATCCAGCAAGGAGGAAGGAGAGGTTGAGGAAGGCAGCTCCAACGGCAGCACGACGGCGTGGTGCAGTTGACGCGGCAGTATTCCGACAGGGCTTCGCCAAGCACGTACGGAGGAGGAGATGTGTTGGGGAGGGGAGGGGCTGCGCCTTGAATTATGGTCTGTTGCAGCCCTCCCCTCACCCCTCTATATATAGGGGAAAGGGCAAGGGGGGCCGGCCCTCTAGGGAAAACCCTAGGGGGGGGGGCGGCCAAGGGGTGGGGGGCTTGCCCCCCAAGCAAAGGGGGTGCGCCCCCTTTAGGGTTTCCCCCC
>NC_041385.1:314937752-314977977 GCF_002162155.2 Triticum dicoccoides | reverse complement strand
GGGAGGGGCTGCGCCTTGAGTTATGGTGTCTTGCAGCCCTCCCCTCACCCCTCTATATATAGGGGAAAGGGCAAGGGGGGCCGGCCCTCTAGGGAAAACCCTAGGGGGGGCGGCGGCCAAGGGGTGGGGGGCTTGCCCCCCAAGCAAAGGGGGTGCGCCCCCTTTAGGGTTTCCCCCCCACCCTTAGGCGCATGGGCCCAAGGAGGGGGGCGCGCCAAGCCCACTAGGGGCTGGCTGCTATCCCCACGCAGCCCAAGTGGCCCCCCGGGAGGGGTGGCCCCTCCCGGTGGACCCCCGGAACCCTTCCGGTGGTCCCGGTACAATACCGGTATAACCCTGAAACTTTCCGGTGCCCGTTTAACAACTTCCCATATATAAAACTTTACCTCCGGACCATTCCGGAACTCCTCGTGACGTCCGGGATCTCATCCGGGACTCCGAACAACATTCGGTAGTCACATACTAGTCTTCCTAACAACCCTAGCGTCACCGAACCTTAAGTGTGTAGACCCTACGGGCTCGGGAGACATGCAGACATGACCGAGACCACTCTCGGGAAATAACCAACAGCGGGGTCTGGATACCCATGTTGGCTCCCACACGCTCCTCGATGATTTCATCGGTTGAACCACGATGTCGAGGATTCGATCAAACCCTGTATACAATTCCCTTTGTCAATCGGTACGTTACTTGCCCGAGACTCGATCGTCGGTATCCCAATACCTTGTTCAGTCTCGTTACCGGCAAGTCACTTTACTCGTACCGTAATGCATGATCCCGTGGCCAACACATTGGTTACCTTGAGCTCATTATGATGATGCATTACCGAGTGGGCCCAGAGATACCTCTCCGTCATACGGAGTGACAAATCCCAGTCTCGATCCGCATAAAACACTAGATACTTTCGGAGATACCTGTAGTGCACCTTTATAGTCACCCAGTTACATTGTGACGTTTGATACACC
The DNA here is from genome assembly GCF_002162155.2 of Triticum dicoccoides. NCBI lineage: Eukaryota > Viridiplantae > Streptophyta > Magnoliopsida > Poales > Poaceae > Triticum > Triticum dicoccoides. The sequence goes on along the minus strand of NC_041385.1, from coordinate 314,977,012 downwards.
CAAAGCACCCCTACGGTAACCAGGAGTTACATGCTCTCATGGTCGAAGGAAGAGATACTTGACATTGGCAAAGCTCTAGCAAACGAACTACACGATCTTTGTGCTATGCTTAGGATTGGGTCTTGTCCATCACATCATTCTTCTAATGATGTGATCCCGTCATCAACGACATCCAATGTCCATAGCCAGGAAACCATGACTATCTGTTGATCACAACGAGCTAGTCAACTAGAGGCTTACTAGGGACATATTGTGGTCTTTGTATTCACACGTGTATTACGATTTCCGGATAATACAGTTATAGCATGAATAAAAGACAATTATCATGAACATAGAAATATAATAATACTTTTATTATTGCCTCTAGGGCATATATCCAACAGTCTCCCACTTGCACTAGAGTCACCAATCTAGTTACATTGTGATGAATCGAACACCCATAGAGTTTTGGTGTTGATCATGTTTAGCTCGCGAGAGAGGTTTAGTCAAAGGATCAGCGACATTCAGATCCGTATGTACTTTGCAAATTTCTATGTTCCATCTTGAACATTTTCATGGATGGAGTTGAAACGACGGTTGATGTGCCTGGTCTTCTTGTGAAACCTGGGCTCCTTGGCAAGGGCAATAGCTCCAGTGTTGTCACAGAAGAGGTTGATTGGCCCCGACGCATTGGGTATGACTCCAAGGTCGGTGATGAACTCCTTCACCCAAATAGCTTCATGCGCTGCCTCCGAGGCTGCCATGTACTCCGCTTCACATGTAGATCCCGCCACGACGCTCTGCTTGCAGCTGCACCAGCTTACTGCTCCACCATTCAACATATACACGTATACGGTTTGTGACTTAGAGTCATCCAGATCTGTGTCGAAGCTAGCGTCGACGTAAACCTTTACGACGAGCTCTTCGTCACCTCCATAAACGAGAAACATGTCCTTTGTCCTTTTCAGGTACTTCAGGATATTCTTGACCGCTGTCCAGTGTTCCTTGCCGGGATTACTCTGGTATCTTGCTACCAAACTCACGGCAAGGTTTACATCAGGTCTAGTACACAGCATGGCATACATAATAGATCCTATGGCTGAAGCATAGGGGATGACACTCATCTCTTCTTTATCTTTTGCCGTGGTCGGTGACTGAGCTGAGCTCAATCTCACACCTTGTAACATAGGCAAGAACCCTTTCTTGGACTCATCCATTTTGAACTTTTTCAAAATCTTATCAAGGTATGTGCTTTGTGAAAGACCTATGAGGCGTCTCGATCTATCTCTATAGATTTTGATGCCTAATATATAAGCAGCTTCTCCAAGGTCCTTCATTGAAAAACATTTGTTCAAGTAGGCCTTAATGCTATCTAGAAATTCTATATTATTTCCCATCAAGAGTATGTCATCCACATATAATATGAGAAATGCTACAGAGCTCCCACTCACTTTCTTGTAAACGCAGGCTTCACCATAAGTCTACATAAACCCAAACGCTTTGATCATCTCATCAAAGCGAATATTCCAACTCCGAGATGCTTGCACCAGCCCATAAATGGATCGCTGGAGCTTGCATACTTTGTTAGCGTTCTTAGGATCGACAAAACCTTCTGGCTGCATCATATACAGCTCTTCCTTAAGATGCCCGTTAAGGAATGCCGTTTTGACGTCCATCTGCCATATCTCATAATCATAGTATGCGGCAATTGCTAACATGATTCGGACGGACTTAAGCTTCGCTACGGGAGAGAATGTCTCGTCGTAGTCAATCCCTTGAACTTGTCGATAACCCTTAGCGACAAGTCGAGCTTTATATATGGTAACATTTCCATCCGCGTCCGTTTTCTTCTTAAAGATCCATTTGTTTTCTATCGCTCGCCGATCATCGGGCAAGTCAGTCAAAGTCCATACTTTGTTTTCATACATGGATTCTATCTCGGATTTCATGGCTTCTAGCCATTTGTTGGAATCTGGGCCCGCCATCGCTTCTTCATAGTTCGAAGGTTCACCGTTGTCTAACAACATGATCTCCAGGACAGGGTTGCCGTACCACTCTGGTGCGGAACGTGTCCTTGTGGACCTACGAAGTTCAGTAGCAACTTGATCCGAAGTACCTTGATCATCATCATTGGTTTCCTCTTCAGTTGGTGTGGGCATCACAGGAACATTTTCCTGAGCTGCACCACTTTCCCGTTCGAGAGGTAGTACTTCATCGAGTTCTACTTTCCTCCCACTTACTTCTTTCGAGAGAAACTCTTTTTCCAGAAAGCATCCGTTTTTGGCAACAAAGATCTTGCCTTCGGATCTTAAGTAGAAGGTATACCCTACAGTTTCCTTAGCGTATCCTATGAAGACGCATTTTTCCGACTTGGGTTCGAGCTTTTCAGGTTGAAGTTTCTTGACATAAGCATCGCATCCCCAAACTTTTAGAAACGACAGCTCAGGTTTCTTCCCAAACCATAATTCATACGGTGTCGTCTCAACAGATTTAGACGGTGCCCTATTTAAAGTGAATGTAGCTGTCTCTAGAGCGTATCCCCAAAATGATAGCGGTAAATCGGTAAGAGACATCATAGACCGCACCATATCCAATAGAGTGCGATTACGATGTTCGGACACACCGTTTCGCTGAGGTGTTCCAGGTGGCGTGAGTTGTGAAACAATTCCACATTTCCTTAAGTGCATGCCAAATTCGTGACTTAAATATTCTCCTCCACGATCTGATCGTAGGAACTTTATCTTTCGGTCACGTTGATTCTCCACCTCATTCTGAAATTCCTTGAACTTTTCAAAGGTCTCAGACTTGTGTTTCATTAAGTAGATATACCCATATCTACTTAAGTCGTCAGTGAGAGTGAGAACATAACGATATCCTCCGCGAGCCTCAATGCTCATTGGACCGCACACATCGGTATGTATGATTTCCAACAAGTTGGTTGCTCGCTCCATTGTACCGGAGAACGGAGTCTTGGTCATTTTGCCCATGAGGCATGGTTCGCATGTGTCAAATGATTCATAATCAAGAGACTCCAAAAGTCCATCAGCATGGAGCTTCTTCATGCGTTTGACACCAATGTGACCAAGGCGGCAGTGCCACAAGTATGTGGGACTATCGTTATCAACTTTACATCTTTTGGCATCTACACTATGAACATGTGTAATATTACGCTCGAGATTCATTAAGAATAAACCATTGACCATCGGAGCATGACCATAAAACATATCTCTCATATAAATCGAACAACCATTATTCTCAGACTTAAATGAGTAGCCATCTCGAATTAAACGAGATCCAGATACAATGTTCATGCTCAAACTTGGCACTAAATAACAATTATTAAGGTTCAAAACTAATCCCGTAGGTAAATGTAGAGGCAGCGTGCCGACGGCGATCACATCGACTCTGGAACCATTCCCGACGCGCATCGTCACCTCGTCCTTCGCCAGTCTCCGTTTATTCCGCAGCTCCTGCTGTGAGTTACAAATATGAGCAACGACACCGGTATCAAATACCCAGGAGTTACTACGGGTACTGGTAAGGTATACATCAATTACATGTATATCAAATATACCTTTGGTGTTGCCGGCCTTCTTATCCGCTAAGTATTTGGGGCAGTTCCGCTTCCAGTGACCCTTCCCCTTGCAATAAAAGCACTCAGTCTCAGGCTTGGGTCCATTCTTTGACTTCTTCCCGGCAACTGGCTTACCGGGCGCGGCAACCTCCTTGCCATCCTTCTTGACGTTCTTCTTACCCTTGCCCTTCTTGAACTTAGTGGTCTTATTGACCATCAACACTTGATGTTCTTTCTTGATTTCAACCTCTGCTGACTTCAGCATAGAAAATACTTCAGGAATGGTCTTTACCATCCCCTGCATATTGTAGTTCATCACAAAGCTCTTGTAGCTTGGTGGGAGCGACTGGAGGATTCTGTCAATGACCGCCTCATCTGGGAGGTTAATATTTAGCTGGGTCATACGGTTGTGTAACCCAGACATCTTCAGGATGTGTTCACTGACAGAACTGTTTTCCTCCATCTTACAACTGTAGAACTTGTCGGAGACATCATATCTCTCGACCCGGGCGTGAGCTTGGAAAACTAGTTTCAGCTCTTCGAACATCTCATATGCTCCGTGATGCTCAAAACGCTTTTGGAGCCCCGGTTCTAAGCTGTAAAGCATGCCGCACTGAACGAGGGAGTAATCATCAGCACGAGACTGCCAAGCATTCATAATGTCCTGGTTCTCTGGGACGGGAGCGTCACCTAGCGGTCCTTCTAGGACATATTGTTTCCTGGCAGCTATGAGGATGATCCTCAGGTTCCGGACCCAGTCCGTATAGTTGCTGCCATCATCTTTCAGCTTGGTTTTCTCTAGGAACGCGTTGAAGTTCATGTTGAGATGAGCGTTGGCCATTTGATCTACAAGACATATTTGCAAAGGTTTTAGACTAAGTTCATGATAATTAAGTTCTAATCAAATTATGAACTCCCACTTAGATTAGACATCCCTCTAGTCATCTAAGTGTTACACTATCCGAGTCGACTAGCCCGTGTCCGATCATCACGTGAGACGGACTAGTCATCATCGGTGAACATTCTCATGTTGATCGTATCTTTCATACGACTCGTGTTCGACCTTTCGGTCTCCGTGTTCCGAGGCCATGTCTGCACATGCTAGGCTCGTCAAGTTAACCCTAAGTGTTTTTGCTGTGTAAAACTGTCTTACACCCGTTGTATGTGAACGTAAGAATCCATCACACCCGATCATCACGTGGTGCTTAGAAGCGACGAACTGTAGCAACGGTGCATAGTTAGGGGAGAACACTTCTTGAAATTTTGTAAGGGATCACCTTATTTACTACCGTCATCCTAAGTAAACAAGATGCATAAACATAATAAACATCACATGCAATTATATAGTTGTGACATGATATGGCCAATATCATATAGCTCCATTGATCTCCATCTTCGGGGCTCCATGATCATCTTGTCACCGTCTTGACACCATGATCTCCATCATCATGATCTCCATCATCGTGTCTTCATGAAGTTGTCACGCCAACGACTACTTCTACTTCTATGACTAACGCGTTTAGCAATGAAGTAAAGTAAGTTACATGGCGTTCTTCAATGACACGCAGGTCATACAAAAATAAAGACAACTCCTATGGCTCCTGCCGGTTGTCATACTTATCGACATGCAAGTCGTGAATCCTATTACAAAGAATATGATCTCATACATCACAATTCATCATTCATCACAACTTCTGGCCATATCACATCACTTGATCAATCGCTGCAAAAACAAGTTAGACGTCCTCTAATTGTTGTTGCATCTTTTACGTGGCTGCAATTGGGTTCTAGCAAGAACGTTTTCTTACCTACGAATAACCACAACGTGATTTTGTCAACTTCTATTTACCCTTCATAAGGGCCCTTTTCATCGAATCCGCTCCAACTAAAGTGGGAGAGACAGACACCCGCCAGCCACCTTATGCAACTAGTGCATGTTAGTCGGTGGAACCGGTCTCACGTAAGCGTACGTGTAAGGTTGGTCCGGGCCGCTTCATCCCACAATACCGCCGAAGCAAGAAAAGACTAGTAGAGGCAAGTAAGATGACAAGATCCACGCCCACAACAAAATTGTGTTCTACTCGTGCAAAGAGAACTACGCATAGACCTAGCTCATGATGCCACTGTTGGGGAACGTTGCAGAAAATTAAAATTTTTCCTACGGTTTCACCAAGATCCATCTATGAGTTCATCTAAGCAACGAGTCAAGGGAGAGAGTTTGCATCTACATACCACTTGTAGATCACGAGCGGAAGCTTGCCAAGGAGATGGTGATGACGGAGTCGTACTCGAACGTGATTCGGATCACCGATGTCCTAGTGCTGAACGGACAGCACCTCCGCGTTCAACACACGTACGGGACGGGAGACGTCTCCTCCGTCTTGATCCAGCAAGGAGGAAGGAGAGGTTGAGGAAGGCAGCTCCAACGGCAGCACGACGGCGTGGTGCAGTTGACGCGGCAGTATTCCGACAGGGCTTCGCCAAGCACGTACGGAGGAGGAGATGTGTTGGGGAGGGGAGGGGCTGCGCCTTGAATTATGGTCTGTTGCAGCCCTCCCCTCACCCCTCTATATATAGGGGAAAGGGCAAGGGGGGCCGGCCCTCTAGGGAAAACCCTAGGGGGGGGGGCGGCCAAGGGGTGGGGGGCTTGCCCCCCAAGCAAAGGGGGTGCGCCCCCTTTAGGGTTTCCCCCCCACCCTTAGGCGCATGGGCCCAAGGAGGGGGGCGCGCCAAGCCCACTAGGGGCTGGCTTCTATCCCCACGCAGCCCAAGTGGCCCCCCGGGAGGGGTGGCCCCTCCCGGTGGACCCCCGGAACCCTTCCGGTGGTCCCGGTACAATACCGGTATAACCCTGAAACTTTCCGGTTCCCGTTTAACAACTTCCCATATATAAAACTTTACCTCCGGACCATTCCGGAACTCCTCGTGACGTCCGGGATCTCATCCGGGACTCCGAACAACATTCGGTAGTCACATACTAGTATTCCTAACAACCCTAGCGTCACCGAACCTTAAGTGTGTAGACCCTACGGGCTCGGGAGACATGCAGACATGACCGAGACCACTCTCGGGCAATAACCAACAGCGGGGTCTGGATACCCATGTTGGCTCCCACATGCTCCTCGATGATTTCATCGGTTGAACCACGATGTCGAGGATTCGATCAAACCCTGTATACAATTCCCTTTGTCAATCGGTACGTTACTTGCCCGAGACTCGATCGTCGGTATCCCAATACCTTGTTCAGTATCGTTACCGGCAAGTCACTTTACTCGTACCGTAATGCATGATCCCATGGCCAACACATTGGTCACCTTGAGCTCATTATGATGATGCATTACCGAGTGGGCCCAGAGATACCTCTCCGTCATACGGAGTGACAAATCCGAGTCTCGATCCGCATAAAACAATAGATACTTTCGGAGATACCTGTAGTGCACCTTTATAGTCACCCAGTTACGTTGTGACGTTTGATACACCCAAAGCACCCCTATGGTAACCAGGAGTTACACGCTCTCATGGTCGAAGGAAGAGATACTTGACATTGGCAAAGCTCTAGCAAACGAACTACACGATCTTTGTGCTATGCTTAGGATTGGGTCTTGTCCATCACATCATTCTTCTAATGATGTGATCCCGTCATCAACGACATCCAATGTCCATAGCCAGGAAACCATGACTATCTGTTGATCACAACGAGCTAGTCAACTAGAGGCTTACTAGGGACATATTGTGGTCTTTGTATTCACACGTGTATTACGATTTCCGGATAATACAGTTATAGCATGAATAAAAGACAATTATCATGAACATAGAAATATAATAATACTTTTATTATTGCCTCTAGGGCATATATCCAACACTTGAGAGGCTCAAAGTGAATGGTCAACCTTATCCCATGGAAGGGAAAGGTATATATATAGGTGGTGGGTAGAAGTGACCGTTTGGGGTACAGGATGGCCGGACGTCCGGAGAACGTCGGACGTCCGGAGGCACAAATAGGTCCGGACGTCCGACAGCCATCGGACCACCGGCCGCTGTGAAAAGTGTGACCCATAACCCAGTGTACAGGATACAGACGTCCGAGATGGGCCGGACATCCGGAGCACGGACGACTGGAGGGTCCAGACGTCCGTAAAAACGCTTCTGTCATGAAAGTGTCGGACGTCCGGAGGGTTCCGGACATCCGTAGAAATGCTTCTGTTGTGGAACGCCGGACGTCCGGAAGTGACCGGACGTCCGGGCAATCAGGAAGGACCGGACGTCCGTAGAACACCGGATGTCCGAAGGCAAGGTATAGAAATAGTAGCTTTTGAGCAAGTTTTTCACTAGATCCATCGATCCCCTCTTAATAGTGCGGGATCCCTATACTCAAGAACAAACCATAAAATGAAGTCAACATTTTGTATCTCCATTCTTGAGTTATATGCTTTTTGTCCCTAGTCATGATCCATGCACACTGTCTTTGAAACATAATCCTGAGATATACTTGATAAACATGATTAGTCCCGAGCATATGTGTTGTCATCAACATCAAAATATGATTAAGGGCATGATTGCACTTTCAATCTCCCCCTTTTTGGTAGTTGATGACAACTCATATGCATACTCATAATAGTAATCGAAAGTATTTGTTGTGGAGCTCAATAACCATAATAAGAATGAGTAGCGAGCGAGCTCCCCCTCAAAGTGATACCATAGATACCAAAAAAAATGATGAGGGCTCCCCCTCAAAATGATGCCTCCAGTATAACCAAAACTCATACACACGATAATCAAGAGTTAAACTCATAACATAGGTTCAGTACAAGCTAAAACACAACCATAACAATAAGTTTGATTACATAATGAGCTAGAATAACATGCATATGGAGCCTACTCCCCCTTGGCATCAAGTATCCAAAAATAGAAAATAGGGGGAAAACATAATAGCATTAGAGATCATCCTCATCATCATCATCATGAACACCACTGCCACCAACCTCATCGAAGAAATCAGCCCACTCAGGACCGGAGGGAAAACCAAAGTCAGAAGGAGGGGCTACGGGAAGACGCTCATCGTCACTCACATCATACACTCCTGAGTCTCTCAGACGAGCCTTCAGAACGTTCTTGGAAGTGACCATGCGAGTGACCACATCATGGTGTTGGGAGCAGTGGAAGGTGAACATCTTCATCATGGCAGAATGAGCCTTCCCAAGAAAACGAGCAATGCGCCCAAAGGGGGCAACACTTGAAGGAGAATGGGTAGCATGAGAAGGAAAACTAGCGGCGGTGCGACTAGCAGTAGCGGGAGGAGGAGGAACATGATCAGCCACCATGTGAGTGGGAATGACCCATCTCTCATGTATATGAGTGCGTGCAATGGGAAAGGGAGCTACACTCTCGATAAAAGCCTGAATAAAAGGTGCATGAGGAAAAGCCCTCTTGTGCTGGAAGCTAGCAAGGCGGATCTCATGCCATAGAAAGTGTGGAACATTGATCTTCCCTTTAGGAGATGTGAAGAGGCGATGCATGAGATCAATGTAGTAGCTGCTGCAGGAGCCCTTGTCACCCATCTTGGGATAAATGGTGCGGATGATACACTGATAAATGATGTTGAGTGGAAAGCGCCAAATGGAGACTTGGTTTAGACCCTTTTGTTTTTCAGCGGCAGACAAAGTTGGTATGGGTCTAAGTAGATCCGCACAGACCGCAATGCCCTTGGGCTTATGGTTGGGGTCATCCTTGTGGATTTTGAACCCAGTGTCGGGAAATCCAAGGGCAGTGACCAACTGAGCATAAGATGTTGTGAGTGCAGTGTCAGAGGTCATTCATGTGACAGTGTTATCAGGAGCAAAGTAACATGTGGCATAAAACTGATGGATGGCAGCGTGGTTAAAATCATGTTGAAAGGCGAATGGAGCAGCTAGATTTGACGACTCAATGAGCTCAATGGCTCCCGGATATTTCTCCGGATGAGTGCGAATGTGCTCAAGATCAATGCAAACATGAAGCGACAAGCCTTTAGGGATGACAATCGTGATGAAGATGTCGGCTTGGACATTTGTGCGAAAGCGACTATCCTGAGAATCCCTAACAACAGTAAATTGATCTACATCACGATGCAATTTAAGATATGAAGCTTTGGGGACCTCGTTGAAACGCTTAACATGACGGCCGAGTGATAGTGGAGGCTCAATTGAGATGTGACGGGCATCACCGTGGGGTTGCACCGGAGGAGGAGGAGGTTGAAAGGTTGGACGGCGAGTGCCTGGCTTGGGTGCAGCGACGCAGATGCCAACCATCAGGGACGGATCCACCTCTTCAAGCTCATCCTCAAAGTCCGACCCCTCCGAAGAGGAATCACTGGACGAGCTGTGAGGATGAGCGGCACGTTTCCGAGGGCGATCTTCCTCCTGGGAGTCATCGGAGCCACCACGACGATACGGACGAGCCGGCCCTCCGGCAACTTGCTTGCGAGCTGACTGCTTGGACCGAGGCATCGTGACCTAGGGGAGAAGGAAGGCACATATCAACACCCCTTCATAGATCAGGGTGAATGCATGAGGGGGGAAGGTTGTGCCCTACCTTGAAAGGAAGAACACGGAGGAGCCGAGCGGCGTGCTGGAGCATGGGGTCGATGGGCTGGCCGGGGAGAGAAGCCCCGGGCTGGACGGGCTGGACGGCGAGCCGCAGATCCGCGGTGGAGAGAAGCCCCGGCGAGGGGCACAGCGGCGGGCGGCCGCGGTGAGTGGTCGCACGGCAGGAGCGACGGCGGCGGTCGGGAAACTAGCGGATAGGATGTGGTTAGTTGAGAAACCCTACGGCGCAGTTTATATAGTGCCTAGTAAAAACGTCCGGACGTCCGGAGCCTACGGACGACCGGAGTCGAATATGCGTCCGGACGTCTGGGAGCGGACGGACGACCAGAGTCGGGACCAACATAACGTAGAGGATGACAGAGATGATTCTACGGATGACCGACGACTTCGGACGACCGGACAAATTGTAACAGAAAGTTTATTACGGACGTCCGGAGTTTCGGCGTCTAGGCCAACTAAGGGAACCAGAGTGGATTTTACGGACGTCCGGAGAGGCCGGACGACCGGTCGATGGTAGTCAGAGAAGAATTTACGGACGTCCGGATGCCAACGGATGACCGGCAGTGAAGAACCACACGGACGTCCGGAATCTACGGACGTCCGACGCCAGAAGTTTTGATAGGAGGCAAAGGTGCAAGTGCTGATCATGATGAGGAGAAGGCAATTTTCGTCCATAGTAAAAATTTACTTATGTAGTAACTAATACCCTACCTCACTCAATCATAGCCATATACTACAAGTGGTGGCTACTGCCACAATGTGTGAGTAGACATGACATGACACGGAAAGATTTGAACTTTGAGTGCATAGTCACTACTCCATCATGTTAAAGCACCATAGGCCTAGACCCATGGATACTTTGAGAGTGTTGGTTCTTTTTATGCATTGAGTAGGGCGAGAACATTCATGAATTGAATGTCTCCCCCTAAGTATATGCCTACATCATGACAAGACATTAGATTCATGCATGAATGGGTACTAGATTTCACATAATGTTGTCAAGATCCAAGATACCGAGTTCACGCCTAAGTCGACAGAACCTTGCTTCATCTAAAGGTTTGGTGAAGATATCTGCTAGTTGAAAATCTGTGCCAATGTGATCAATGTGAATATCACCCTTTTCAACATGATCTCTCAAGAAATGATACCTAATATCAATGTGTTTGGTGCGGAGATGATCTTTGGGATTCTCAGCAATATTGATGGCACTTTCATTATCACACAGAAGAGGCACATTTCTATAGGTGATACCGTAATCCTTCAAAGTTTGCCTCATCCATAACAACTGAGTTGCACAACTAGCGGCAACAATGTATTCAGCTTCTGCAGTAGAGAGAGCAATACAATTTTGTTTCTTCGAGGACCAACTCACCAAGGATCGTCCAAGAAACTGACATGCACTGGATGTGGACTTATGATCCACTTTGTCTCCAGCCCAATCCGCATCCGTGTACCCAATGAGATCAAACTTAGTATCCTTGGGGTACCAGAGGCCCAACTTTGGGGTGTGAACAAGGTATCTAAGAATATGCTTAACCGCCTTATGATGACTTTCCATAGGGAAAGCTTGAAATCTAGCACACATGCATACACTGAACATGATGTCTGGTCTAGATGCACAAAGATAAAGCAATGAACCAATCATAGAGCGGTAAGTAGATGGGTCGAAAGGAGTACCATTTGTGTCTTCAGTGAGAGTAATTTTGGTTGGCATGGGTGTCTTGCATGGACTAGCATCAGACATACCAAACTTTTCTAGAATATCCTTGAGGTACTTTGCTTGAGATAAGAAAAATCCTTCTTGAAATTGTTGAATTTGAAATCCGAGAAAGAACTTCAAATCCGTATTGAGTGACATTTCAAAATTCTTGGTCATTGAAGCCGCAAACTTCTTGCACAAATGAATGTTAGGAGAACCAAAAATGATGTCATCTACATAGATTTGGCATAGGATCAAATCACCCTTGTCCCTCTTAGTAAAAAGAGTGGGATCGATCACCCCTCTCACAAAACCATCATCGAGTAAAAACTTCTTCAGATGATCATACCAAGCATGAGGTGCTTGTTTGAGGCCATACAAAGCCTTATGAAGTTTATACACATAGTCTTTGTGAAAGGGATCAACGAACCCGGGTGGTTGTGACACATATACTTCTTCTTGTAGAGGACCATTAAGGAAAGCACTCTTCACATCCATTTGATGTAATGTAAAACCATTGAAAGCGGCATAAGCAAGTAAGATGCGAATGGATTCAAGACGGGCAACGGGGGCAAAGGTCTCACCAAAGTCCAAACCTTCAACTTGTGAGTACCCTTGTGCCACTAACCTTGCCTTGTTGCGGATGATTACACCATTTTCATCTTGCTTGTTCTTGAAAATCCATTTTGTTCCAATGACGTTGTGCTCGGTAGATGGCCTCTTGACTAATGACCACACTTGGTTGCGTTCAAAACTGTTTAACTCTTCTTGCATAGCAACAAGCCAATCGTTGTCCATCAATGCCTCTTGTACCTTGAGTGGCTCAATACTAGACACAAACGAGAAGTGAGCACAAAAGTTTGTCAAATGTTTACGAGTGACTCTACCTTCCGAGATGCCGGTGAGGATTTTGTCAACATCAACACGACCGGCCACTCGAGGCATGATGGAGGTGAGGGTTTCACGAGGTTCAACTTCATGTCCATCATCCACATCTTCAACATATGGATCATTCACGTGTGGAGGAAGATCTTCTTGTTCATGTTGCATTTGTTGAGGTTCTTGCTCTTGATGATGATCTTGTTCTTGATGATTATCATTAAGAGAGACTTGATCATCCTCTTCAACTTGGGCTAAGGGTATCGGTTGAACAATAGGAGCTTGTGGTAGTATGGATGTTGAAGTTGTTTGATGATGTGTGAGACCTCCATCTTCGTCTTCATCATCATGAGGTTCTTGTTCCATAGGAAGAAGTGCACCAACACCCATGGTCAGAATGTCTTGAGAAGAATCTTCTTCACCTACATCACTTAGATCAACTTGCTCCCCATGGGAGCCATTAAATTCATCAAACACCGCGTCACAAGTTTCTACAACACATCCATTGGATTTGTTGTAGACTCTATAGGCGTGAGAGTTTGATCCATAACCAACAAATATACCCTCAATTGTTTTGGATTGAAATTTTCCTAACCGTTCCCTTTTGTTGATAATGAAAGATTTGCACCCAAATACACGAAAGTACTTGACATTTGGCTTGTTCCCAGTTAGCAGCTCATATGGAGTCTTTTCCAATATAGTGCAGAGGAAGAGCCGGTTTGATGCATGGCATGCGGTATTGACAGCTTTGGCCCAAAAACTATGTGGTGACTTGTATTCATCCAACATGGACCTTTCCATCTCTACAAGTGTACGGTTCTGCCGTTCGGCTACACCATTTTGCTGAGGAGTGTATGGAGCTGAATATTGATGCTCAATCCCTTCATCACTAAGAAATTCTTCCAAAGTATAGTTCTTGAACTCAGAGCCATTGTCACTTCTTATTGCCCGGATTTCTTTGTCAAACTTGCGTTGGGCTTGCTTGGCAAAATCAATGAAGGTGATCTTCGTTTCGTCCTTGGACTTGAGGAAGAACACCCATGTATATCTTGAGTAATCATCAACAATGACAAGCCCATACTTTTCCCACCAAGACTATCCCATGAAGGAGGCCCAAAAAGATCCACATGAAGGAGCTCCAGGGGCCTTGAAGTAGATACTATGTTCTTGGGTGGGTGCTTTGATTGATGTTGCTTCCCGGCTATGCATGCACTACACACACGATCTTTCTCAAAAGAGACATTGTTAGTCCAAGGATGTGATTCCCCTTTAAGAGATCTTGAAGATTTCTCATGCCGACATGGGCTAGCCGGCGATGCCATAGCCACCCCTTCTCAGCCTTGGCCATTAGACAAGTTGCATGGAATGTGCTCTCTTTCGAGAAATCAACCGTGTAAAGGTTGCCATCCAACTCTCCAACAAAAGCCACTTCGAGAGTATCTCTCTTAAAGACTTTCACATCCGTTAGTCCAAAAAGTGTATCATAACCAACAGAAGCCAATTGGCGAACATAAAGCAAATGGTATTTAAGGGATTGGACAAGCATAACATTTGCAAGAGACATGTTGTTTGTGATAGCCACCTTGCCCAACCCGAGTACCTGTCCTTTTGAACCTCCACCAGACATAATGCTCATGAATGGTTGAATAGCTTCCATGAAATCGTAGAGCAATTTGCTATCTACGGTCATATGATTTGTACATCCACTATCAATCACCCATTTCACTCCAACGGAGAAGCTTACCTACACACAATTAGGACTTGGTTAGAGGCACCCATTTTGCAATGGGACCTCTCAAGTTAGTTACAAGGGTCTTAGGGACCCAAATAGCATAGAACCGGAATGCATTTCGAGGACCAACAAATTTTGCAAAAACTTCTCCATCCTTAGTCTTACGAAGTACATAGGAAGGAGGCATGAACTCTTTAGGCTTGTTGAGAGTGGGCATGCCCCTTGTGGCCTTCCCACTCACAACCTTACCTTTCTCCTTGTTCCCTTCTCTTACAAATGTTTCGTTTAGAGGAGTTGTGCACTTTTGGGAGGACGTCTTCTTCTTGCTTGTGCTCGGGTCAAACCCAAGTCCCTCTTTGGCAAACACCTCATTGTGTTGGCTCAAAATCTCATCAAGGTTCTTTTGCCCTTGAGCACATGTCATGAGACCTTTCTCAATTTGAGCCTTGAGAAAACGATTTTCCTCAAGAATAGATGCTAGATCACTACTAGAGTTAGTAGCACAAGCATCAACATTTATAATGGGGGAAGAGTAAGCCTTGGCTAAAGTTTCAAGATAAGTAAGTTTGAGCGTCTCAAAACTCTTTATAAGAACGGTGAGCTCTCCTTCCTTAGTCTTGAGAGACACAGATAGAAGCTCACAATCCTTAGATAGATAAGCATGAGACTTCACAGGCTTACTTTTATCATTCATTAACTCTTCGCAAGAGTCAATAGCCTTTTTCAAGGAGGCAAGATCATTTGTGTGAACATCAATATTTGCACCAATTTTTAAGCATAGTTCATCATTTCGTGCTTCCTCATATTGGACTTTCCGCTCAAGGATTTCACACTTTTCCTTTTCCTCGGTGATGAGGGTTTCGAGTTCCTTAATGGTGATGGTGTGCTTACTCACCATCTCCATAAGCATACAAAACATAGTGAGTTTCTTTCCTTTGAGGGAGCACATGAACTTATTAAGTTTAGCAGTCATAGGATCATCTAGATCATCATCCTCATAGTTATCCTTTGCATCAATATACACATCACTAGGAGTAGAAGGTGTGAAAAGAGGAGGATTTGATCGTGGAGTTACCTTGACCTTGTCAGAAGAGCTTTGGTCCTCTCCTTCTTCAACCATGGCCTTTGCCATTAGGCACTTGTGAGTGTTGCCCTTGTAGTCTTTCATGTAGTTGTAGGTGACCACGTCACCACTCTTGTTTACTAACGTCAACGTGTTTTGAGAGTCTTGAGCAACTCCAGCAACACCACTAACATCATCCGGATCAGATTCTTCTTGAGCAACCATTGCCATTCCATCTCTCTTCTTGAGCTTGGAGTTCAAAGGATTTGGCAACTTCTTCTTGGGAAAGGTCTTGGGAAACCTTGGTTTATCTTCTCTCTTCTCATAAGGGCACTCGTTGGAGAAGTGATTAGTTTCTTCACAGTTGTAGCATTTTCTTACTTTCTTCTTTTGAAATCTTCCCTTGAATTTTCCGGCGCTAAACTTCTTGACAAAAAGAGCCATGTCTTCATACGAAGGGCCCTCGTCGGATTCAATCTCATTACCATATTCATCATCATCATCATCTTCTTCTTCTTCACTTTGCTCATCTTCACATACTTGCTTGGCCTTCAATGCAAGATTGATCTTTGATGATGGTGAACCATGCATGGCAAGGTGTTTTGTGGCATTGGCCTTTGACTCTTCAAATAGTTGGAAGGTGGATATGATGTCATCTGTAGTCATTTCCTTGAAGGTATGGTGTTGTCTTATGTCCCACACCATTTGATGATGATATGGAGCAAGAGCATGAAGCAACTTATCCACAAGAAACCTCTTAGTCATATTGAATCCATCTTGTGTCTTGTCACACTCACATGACTCAATATCCGTAGTGAGAGTCATGAGACGCTCAAGGAGTTGATTGGGTGTTTCACCTTTTTCCATACAAAAGTTTTGCAATTGCCCCTTGGCAATTTCATATTGAGCACTCCGGAGGGTAGAAGTGCCAGTCCTGGATCGTATAATACTTTCCCATAGTTCCTTGGCACTTCTGATGTGTATGAACGGTCTCCTTTGCTTTTCATCCATACCTCTCCTTATACACATGATTGACGTGTCATTGAGGTTCTTGTCATATATTTCTCTTGGTGTGGGGTTCTTTGGATCAACCACATGGTAGCCATACTCTATAATCTCCAGCATCTCATCGTTTCCATGTCGAAGATGATCCTGCATAGCAACTTTCCACAAAGCAAAATCGGAAGTAGCAGAAAGTAAAGGAGGTTTGCCTTGAGGATTATATCTTGGTTTCTCAACCTGAGGTCTTGCATAAAGCCAAGGAACACTGGCGTGTTCATTGCTAGGAGGTTGTTGACCAAGTGATGATGTAGGCATGGTTGGCCTCGAACCCACACCACTTGAGTGTGGTGCAAGCACTGCGGACAACGTGGCTAATCTCAGTTGGACCAAGGCCTCAAGAGAAGCATCATGCTCCTCTTTTTGCTTAGCAAGGGCCCATTCTAGATCCTGAGACGTAAAGGACTTGACTTCAGAGGAAACCTCGCCTTTATCCTTAGGATCTACAACCAGGGGAGTCCCATCTGGGTTCATCTCGCTCTAGGGCGGTTAAGCCACAAGAATAGAGCACGAGGCTCTGATACCAATTGAAAGGATCAAGATGGACCTAGAGGGGGGGGGGTGAATAGGTACAATTACAAATTTTAATTGTTACTTGGCAATTTTAGGCAATAATGCGGAATATGAAGATGAGCCTAACAATTGCACGTGAGCACAAAGTACTAAGAAAACAACACAAACATGTAAGTAGGCAGGCACAATATAATGTACGTAAGTGTAACGAGACAAGTAACCACAAGTAGAGAGTTAGGGTTAGGAATAACCGCAACTTCGGGAGACGAGGATGTATGCCGATGTTCACTTCCTTGGAGGGAAGCTAGTCACCATTAGAGGGGTGGATGTTACCACGAAGGCACACCTACGCCACGAAGGATCACCCTATTCTCCCTTTGAGACAACACCATGGAGGCGTTTCTCAACCACCAGTGGTAGACCTTGGGGTGGTCTCCAAACCCTCACAAACTTTTCCGAGGGTAATCACAAAGTTCGATTCCTCTCCGAATGACTCCTACTGCCTAGGAGTCTCCAACCTCCAAGAGTAACAAGAACGATGGGAAAAGCTCAAAACTTGCTCAAGTCACGAATTCCTTTGGTGCAAAGAAGGGGAAGGAGTGGATCTATCACTTGATTGGAGAACTTCTCTCAGATGCTCCTAGAACACTTGGGAATCTAGGATTTAGTGTGGATGAATGAGAGAGAGAGAGTGAGGAGTGTTCTTGAGAGGCTCAAAGTGAATGGTCAACCTTATCCCGTGGAAGGGAAAGGTATATATATAGGTGGTGGGTAGAAGTGACCGTTTGGGGTACAGGATGGCCGGACGTCCGGAGAACGTCGGACGTCCGGAGGCACAAATAGGTCCGGACGTCCGACAGCCATCGGACGACCGGCCGCTATGAAAAGTGTGACCCACAACCCAGTGTATAGGATACGGACGTCCGAGCTGGGCCGGACATCCGGAGCACGGACGACCGGAGGGTCCGGACGTCCGTAAAAACGCTTCTATCATGAAAGTGTCGGACGTCCGGAGGGTTCCGCACATCCGTAGAAATGCTTCTGTTGTGGAACGCCGGACGTCTGGAAGTGACCGAACGTCCGGGCAATCAGGAAGGACCGGACGTCCGTAGAACACCGGACGTCCGTAGAACACCGGACGTCCGTAGAACACCGGACGTCCGAAGGCAAGGTATAGAAATAGTAGCTTTTGAGCAAGTTTTTCACTAGATCCATCGATCCCCTCTTAATAGTGCGGGATCCCTATACTCAAGAACAAACCATAAAATGAAGTCACCATCTTGTATCTCCATTCTTGAGTTATATGCTTTTTGTCCCTAATCATGATCCATGCACACTGTCTTTGAAACGTAATCCTGAGATATACTTGATAAACATGATTAGTCCCGAGCATATGTGTTGTCATCAACATCAAAATATGATTAAGGGCATGATTGCACTTTCACCAGGCTTGTCCTTTGCTACAAAAAGTATTGGGTTACCTTGCTGCACCTTGTTTACTCTTGTTACTTGTTACCCGTTACGAATTACCTTATCACAAAACTATTTGTTACCGATAATTTCAGTGCTTGCAGAAAATACCTTACTGAAAACCGCTTGTCATTTCCTTCTGCTCCTCGTTGGGTTCGACACTCTTACTTATCGAAATGACTATGATAGATCCCCTATACTTGTGGGTCATCAAGACTCTTTTCTGGCGCCGTTGCCGGGGAGTGAAGCGCCTTTGGTAAGGAAACATTTATATAGTGTGCTGAAATTTAGTGTCACTTGTTACTATGGAAAATAATCCTTTGAGGGGCTTGTTCAGGGTATCTTCACCTCAACCAGAAGAGAAAAGAGTTGCACCTCAACCTACTGAACCTACTGAAAATATTTACTTTGAAGTTCCTTCTGGTATGATAGAGAAATTGCTAGCTAATCCCTATACAAGAGATGGAACATTACATCCTGATATGCACCTAATCTATGTGGATGAAGTTTGTGGATTATTTAAGCTTGCAGGTATGCCCGAGGATGTTGTCAAGAAGAAAGTCTTGCCTTTATCTTTGAAGGGAAAGGTATTGACATGGTATAGGAAATGTGATGATATCGGATCCTGGAACTACAACCGATTGAAATTGGAATTTCATCAGAAGTTTTATCCTGTGCATCTGGTTCATCGTGATCGTAATTATATATATAATTTTTGGCCTCGTGAAGGAGAAAGTATCGCTCAAGCTTGGGGAAGGCTTAAGTCAATGTTATATTCATGCCCCAATCATGAGCTCTCAAGAGAAATTATTATTCAAAAATTGTATGCTCGGCTTTCTCATAATGATTGCTCCATGCTCGATACTTCTTGTACTGGTTCTTTTATGATGAAGACTATTGAATTCAAATGGGATTTGTTGGAAAGAATTAAATGCAACTCTGAAGATTGGGAACTCGACAAAGGTAAGGAGTCGGGTATAAACCTTAAGTTTGATTGTGTTAAATCTTTGATGGATACCAATGCTTTTCGTGAATTTAGCACTAAATATGGACTTGACTCTGAGATAGTAGCTTCTTTCTATGAATCATTTGCTACTCATGGTTATCTCCCTAAGGATAAGTGGTTTAAATATCATCCTCCCATTGAAGTGAAAGTAGTAGAACCTAGTAAAGTTGAAGAAGAAACTATTAGTTATAATGTTGATCCTATTGTTCCCACTGCTTATATTGAGAAACCACCTTTCCCTGTTAGAATAAAGGATCATGCTAAAGCTTCAATTGTGGTTCATAAGAGTTATACTAGAACACCTACACCCCCTGAAAAAAATTAAAGTTGAACCTAGTTTTTATGGTTAAAGACCTCTTGGTCGATAATATTGATGGGCATGTTATTTATTTCTGTGATGAAGCTGCTAGAATTGCTAAACCCGATACTAAAGATAAACATAGACCTGTTGTTGGCATGCCTGTTGTTTCTGTTAAAATAGGAGATCATTGTTATCATGGATTATGTGATATGGGCGCTAGTGTGAGTGCAATAACTTTTACCCTATATAAAGAAATTATGAATGCTATTGCAACTGCTGAGATAGAAGATATTGATGTTACTATTAAGCTTGCCAATAGAGACATTATTTCACCAATTGGGATTGTTAGAGATGTTGAAGTCTTGTGTGGGTAAATAAAATACCCTGCTGATTTTCTTGTTTTCTTGGTTCCCCACAAGATAGCTTTTGTCCCATTATATTTGGTAGACCCTTCTTGAATACTGTTAATGCTAAGATAGACTGCGAAAAGGATATTGCTACTGTTGGTTTAGGGGATATGTCTCATGATTTTAATTTTTCTAAATTCCGTAGACAACCTCATGATAAAGAATTGCCTTGTAAGGATGAAATTAATGGTCTTGCTTCTATTGCCGTGCCTCCTAATGATCCTTTAGAACAATATTTGCTAGACCATGAAAATGATATGTTTATGAATGAAGAAGGGAAATAGATGAAGTATTCTTTAAACAAGGACCTATTTTGAAACACAATTTGCCTGTTGAAATTCTCGGGGATCCTCCTTCACCCAAGGGTGATCGCGTGTTTGAGCTTAAACCATTACCTGATACTTTGAAATATGCTTATCTTGATGAAAAGAAGATATATCCTGTTATTATTAGTTTTAACCTTTTAGAGCAAGAAGAAGAGAAATTATTGAAAACTCTGAAGAAGCACCATGCCGCTATTGGATATACTCTTGATGATCTTAAGGGCATTAGTCCTACTCTATGTCAGCACAAAATAAAATTGGAGAAAGATGCTAAACCAGTTGTTGATCATCAGCGACGGATAAATTCTAAAATGAAAGAAGTGGTAATAAACAAAATACTAAAGCTTCTGGAGGCAGGTATAATTCATCCTATTGCTGATAGTCAGTGGGTAAGTCCCGTTCATTGTGTACCTAAGAAGGGAGGTATTACTGTTGTTCCTAATGATAAGAATGAATTGATCCCACAAAGAATTGTTACAGGTTATAGAATGGTAATTGATTTCCGCAAATTAAATAAAGCTACTAGAAAAGATCATTACCCTCTACCTTTTATTGATCAAATGCTAGAAAGACTATCCAAACATACACATTTTTTCTTCCTAGATGGTTATTCTGGCTTCAAAAGAGGATCAGCAAAAGACCACTTTTACTTGCCCTTTCGGTACTTTTGCTTACAGACATATGCCTTTTGGTTTATGCAATGCACGTGCTACCTTTCAAAGATGTATGAATGCTATATTCTCTGACTTTTGTGTAAAAGATTGTTGAGGTTTTCATGGATGATTTCTCCATTTACGGAACTTCTTTTGATGATTGCTTAAGCAACCTTGATCGAGTTTTGCAGAGATGCAAAGAAACTAATCTTGTCTTGAATTGGGAGAAGTGCCACTTTATGGTTAATGTAGGTATTGTCTTGGGGCATAAAATTTCTGAAAGAGGTATTGAAGTTGATAAAGCTAAAGTAGATGCTATTGAAAAGATGCCATGTCCTAAAGATATCAAAGGTATAAGAAGTTTCCTTGGTCATGTTGGTTTCTTTTCAAGGTTTATTAAAGACCCATGTTCAAGAATTCATCTGATTAACTAGTTAACTTCCCAATTAATCCCTACTCGTAGGGTCACCGAGTAGCCGATTAACCGATAAATCATCTGATTAATTGATTAAATGGCCGATTAACTTGCCGATTAGCCGATTAATCCCCTACTCGCCAGCCAACCGAGAAGTTACCAGTTAACGATTTCCTCAACAATGTTAAAGGCTTCTCTAAAATTTCTAGGCCTCTCACTAATCTCTTGCAAAAAGATGTTCCTTTTGTTTTTGATGATGATTGTGTAGAAGCATTTGAAATACTTAAGAAAGCCTTGATTTCTGCACCTATTGTTCAGCAACCTGATTGGAATTTACCCTTTGAAATTATGTGTGATGCTAGTGATTATGCTACTGGTGCTGTTCTAGGACAAAGAGTTGATAAGAAATTAAATGTTATCCATTATGCTAGTAAAACTCTAGACAGTGCCTAGAGAAATTATGCTACTACTGAAAAATAATTTTTAGCAGTTGTATTTGCTTGTGATAAGTCCGGACCTTATATTGTTGATTCCAAAGTAACTGTTCACACCGATCATGCTGCTATTAAATATCTTATGGAAAAGAAAGATGATAAACCTAGACTTATTAGATGGGTTCTGTCGGGGATATAACTATTTGTGTAAGCCGCCCAGGAGGGGTCGGGTTACGCCAAGAGAATTCACCAGAGAGAAGCCCAAGACCAAGCATGAAGATGGCGGTTCAATAAAGGGCTCAAGGTCCACAGGCGACTTAAGGCCCGTTGTAGTAAACCGCCATAATGGCTTGACTTGTATCATAAGGTAGATTTAACTAGTCACCGAGCCGGACACTGTTGATAAGCCGGCCGGGACTCTGTAAGCCACAGGGGGTCAACCCGAGTATATAAGGGGACGGCCTGATGGCGGCTTAGGGCAAGAAACAACTCATCGAGAGCCGGGCATAGCGTATCTCGCTCCCTGGTCATCGAAACATCAATACCAACCCAACTAGATGTAGGCCTTACCTTCACCGTAAGGGGCCGAACTAGTATAAACCTCTCGTGTCCTTTGTCCCGATTAACCCCTTCAAGCTTCCTAGTTGCGATGGCTCCACAACTAAGTCCTTTCACGAGTACATCTGACATGACAATTCCACGACAGTTGGCGCCCACCATGGGGCCAGCGCACGATGGATTTGAGTTCTTGAAGGGCAACTTCGAAGGGCTCAAGGGATACGTAGTGGGCCGGATGACCAAGAGTCGTCGCGGCAAGATCTACATCGACGACGAGGGCTGGGGTCCCGATGCCGGCTTAGTTGAGTACGGGTACCGGGTCCCCTTCGGCGGAATCCATGTCTACATCGGCCGGATCGGTGAGCCGGGCCCTGAGTTGGACAACTGCACCGACCTCGTCGAGATGGCTCAGCGTGCGAGGAAGACCCGGATTCAACTTGTTATGAAGCATGCCTTCGTGGGCTGCATCCACGGAGAGGAACTATCAGAAGGATCTGGAGATGGTGGTGAGACGGCCGTCCTCTCAGACGGTGATTCGTCCGCCGGCTCAACAGATTCGTTGTACCAAGTGCAAGATGGCATGCTCGGGGGTTGTTCCGATGGCACCAGTATTCCGGACCCCTGTGAGCCGCCAAGAAGGTGATCTTTCATTTTGGTTTCCCACACAGCATTATAACTGATAATGGCACTAATCTCTCCAAGGGTGCCATGGAAGAGTTCTGTCAACGAGAACATATTCGGCAAGGCTGTTGCTCATCCTCAATCCAATGGTCAAGCAGAAAGAGCTAATCAAGAGATCCTGAAGGGTATCAAGCCCCGGCTCTTAGTCCCCTTACAGCGGACTCCGGGTTTTTGGGTGGAGGAGTTACCTTCTGTGTTATGGAGCATCAACACTACGCCTAACAGATCCACATGCTACACGCCTTTCTTTATGGTGTATGGTGGAGAGGCGGTCCTGCCAAGTGACATCTGGCACGATTCACCCCGCGCGGCGGCTTACGTTGAGGCTGGCAACGAAGAAGCTCGTCAAGATGCACTTGACTTGTTGGATGAGGAGCGAGACTTGGCAATAGCCTGCTCAGCGATTTATCAACAAGACCTGCGTCGCTATCACAGCCCCCGTGTTAGGAGTAGAACCTTTCAGGAAGGCGACTTGGTGCTCCGGCTTATCCAGGATCAGTCTGACATGCACAAGCTATCCCCACCTTGGGAAGGGCCTTTCGTGGTCAGCAAGAATCTGCACAATGGGCCATACTACCTCATTGATGTTCGAGAGCACAAAGGCTCACGTAAATCAGAGGAGGAGACCCACCGACTGTGGAATATTGCTCATCTCCGGCCTTACTATACTTAAGCCACCGGCTCTCATGATGTATTTTTTTTGACAATGTATATATTATATAAAGAAATAAAGCAGGACCTTTGTCCTTTTTACCCTCAAAGGTTTATGTGTCTTCTTTATCAGGTGGTGGAAACAGCCAACAGGGAGCGGATCACATTTGAATCCGGCTTTTCCTTTGGTCTGGCTTATGATCATATCTGAATCTAGCCATGGTCACTTGGGGGCTTCCTGTTCAAACATAGGTCGTATTCGAACCAAAGAGAACATAGCTATCGATACCCACTTGATCGGCATACTGCCAAACCCACTTGGGGGCTTCTTGATCATATTTGAATCATAGCTTAACCCCTTTGGGTCTGACGTGGATCGTATTCGAATCAGCGTCATTAAACAACTCTTATGGTCACCTGGGGGCTTCCTGTTCAAACATAGGTCGTATTCGAACCAAAGAGAACATAGCTGTCGATACCCACTTGATCGGCATCGCCAAAGCCATTGGGGGCTATATGATCATATCCGAATCTTAGCTTAACCCCTTTGGAACGGTTTACTGATCGTATTCGAATCAGAAGCCTTTGAACATTGTTTATTATATATCATAAGCATAATTACTTGACTATCTTGAGACCTTTTTGAAAGCATTATGAGATGGCTTTTGTTCTTCCGGCTTAATATTGATTATCCCGGGTTGTCAAGTGCTAGGTGAACATTATATGTTCGAACTTTCACGAGTTGAATTCATCCGCATGGTGAAGGTCATATAAGCAGGTGAGATTACCAAAGGGATTGCAGGGAATTTTGCTTGTTTTGTATGCAGGATAAGGTAAGCAAATTTAACGTCAAGGAAACAAACGATCAACATAAGCTGGAAATATATAACAATGGCGGCTTACGAAAGTATTAAGCACCATAAACATGTGCGAAGGCATGACAAACATTGAGAGTTTTTTTCTATCCTATTACAAGACTCCCCGAGTCTGAATAAATGAAGCATTGTTTTTTGCAAAGTTATAAAACGCCTGGCGGTTCATTCCTTCGGCGGCCTTGAAGACTCCGGGTTATCCTTCTCTGCCTCTCCGTCGATGGCTTTGTCCTGGAAGGTGGGCGAGGCCCAGTCAATGCCACTCAAGGCTTCAAACTCAGCCTCATCATCTATTAAACCGGCCGGGTCCACTTCAGGGGCAAAGGAATGCTTACGCGTTGGAGGGATCAGGATGACTTGGTTATATGAAATATTTGGAATTCTCCGGTTCTCGCTATCATAGCCCGGCGAATACTTAGTAAGATCAGTATCATTCCCAATAAGGGTAGCCAAGGGACGTACGACTTTGACGCAGGCGGTGAAATCTTGATCATCAAATGTAGTATCGTCCTCCTTCAGGCTCGGATATCCAAGAGAAAGGTCAGTCAAGTCAAGCTCTGGCATCCATGCCTTTGCACGGCTTAATGCGGCCACGGCTCCGGCTCTTGAAGATGCCCGCCTTAAATCCTGAATTCATTGAGGTAGCACTGCGAGATGCTTCAGCACATCTTGTAGGAGGTGGGTAGTGGTATTTGATAAGGCCACAATGGCCAAGGCACGTTGTGACCCGGAGTACAACTGTTCCACTAAGGTGTAAACTGCCTTAAGCTTGATCAGCATGTTTTGCTTGAGGTTGGTACTCCTGGGGCCTGTATGTTCACAAGCATAACAATGAGCCGGAGGTAACTATTACAATAGTCATTAGAAGATTACAATGTTTGAGGTTTTGCAGAGTAACTTACCGAAGATGGCTGAGACCATTTGGGATATCTGCCGTTTTAAGTCGGACAGCTCGGTTGTTGCCTCTGCAAGAGATGCTTCTGCCGTCTCGGCTCGAGTCACCAGTGAAGCCTTCTCATTAGTCCAGG
This sequence comes from Triticum dicoccoides, assembly GCF_002162155.2. Taxonomy (NCBI): domain Eukaryota; kingdom Viridiplantae; phylum Streptophyta; class Magnoliopsida; order Poales; family Poaceae; genus Triticum; species Triticum dicoccoides. Next base: position 314,951,131 of record NC_041385.1, on the reverse strand, counting down.
CTTTCTTCTCTGACTCAAAATTTTTCTTCAACTTCTCATTTTTAGAGACACTGAATTCAAATTTGGAGTTGGCCTTCTGAGTTTCAAGTTCTTGGGTTTTTAGTCGGCTCTTCAGGACAGCAAGTTCCGACTCAAATTGACCTATGGTGGTCTGCATTGATATCAGATTATGGTAAGAATCACGGTCAGTTAACATTCAAGTCCCAAGCATGTTACAAGTAAAGATACTTGACACTTGGGGGCTAATGTATGCTTAAGAATTTTTAACCTACCCTGACGGGTCATGCATATTAAGTCTCAAGCACTTTACAAGTAAAGATACTTGACACTTGGGGGCTAATGTATATCGCAAATTTAAAACTATCATGTTATAACCGGGTTAAATATATTCTATTGAAACCGGACAAACTAACAGTATAGCAGATTTCCAAGTCTACAACATATTCATTCATAAGCAATAGACTTGGGGGCTGGTACAGTAAGTAAGATTCAGGAAAATAGCATAAGTTATACCTCAGATTTGTGTTGTATTTGTTTCACCATGTCAATTTCCAGGTCATGACTATTATGTACTTGGTTCAGATAGGCCGAGACTATATCACCAATGCTTAAGTGAGTATAGTCAGTGATGTCCTGCTTGGCTTTTCGGCGTTCGGCAAGTTCTTCCTTGGCAGTGCATTTGGCATGAGCAATAGGCCGCCCCGGTTCAACAAATTGACTTTTCAGAAATTCAACTTCCGGGTCAGTCATCTTGGCCGGGCTAGGAACTTCCGGGTTATCAGAGTTGCGGATAACATCTTCTACAGGCGGGTCAGAGGTTGGCACCGGAATATTAGAAGCCGGTTCAGGCGGCGGCTGATGGGTGGAGCTGTCAGGAGCGGACAAGTCAAGCGCCGGTTCAGTGACAACCGGGTCTTGGGACGGCTTATTTTTCCTTGCCCTCTTGCTGGGCTTCACTTGCAGGCTGTCAATAAAGGTAGAAGGATGAGTATTAAAGCATAAGTACGGTAAAACTTAAAGTAAGAAAGGTTACATTATCTGGGAGCCGTTTTGAAAGACAGCATGTTTGATTCCATAGATTCGTCGGAAGAAGAAGAGGTATCCTGATAATTGGAGTCAGATGAATTGAGAGGTTGGCGATCCGCCAAAGGTAAAACAGAACGTAAATCGGAGATAACCTCGGTCCGACGCTTCCTAGTTACATCGGGTAAGCCGGAAGAGAGTTCTGTGTCTTGATTGGCCCAAGTCTGCCTCCGGTTCTCAAGCTGTTGTTGCTTCAAAAGAAATTGAGGATCTTGATAAGCTAGAGGATGTGAAAATCTTACTTTCCGGGTCACCCTTCGGATTTTTTGTTTTGGCAAAGGCTTTGAGTCGGAGGAGATTATAGTTACCTCTTCTTCAACTGCTTGAGTGTTCCCTGTATCCTCCTGAAAGGATAGAATGTCAGTAAAATAACGACAAGGGAGTTAAGAAAATTAAAGGATTACCTCTTCATCATTCGAAGAAGTGTCATCCAATTTGAACAAGTCGGAGGCACTGGGTTTCTTCTTCTTTGAGGTTCCCGTCTTGGTGGCTTTCCTTTCAGTTTTCTTGGCTGCCTTGGCTTGTTTGGCGGCCTCGTTGTCGGTGTACTAGAGCAGGGGTACCCTAGTATCCCGAACTTGTGCACGGGCAGTCGCAGCACCCCGCGGCAAGGCTTGCCGGGTGACCGCCAAGATCCTCCGTGGTTCCTTTGGAGCCATTCAAGAACAAAGTATTCAAGCCAAGGAGACAAGGCCCCGGCAAGAGGAGCTTGTCAGGAAGGCCAACCAAGGTATCTCAAGGGACTTGCCGCGACGCGCCACGCGTCCCGGCGAGGCCCGGTGAGCGACAAGCTTCTGGACGCGACAAGACAACGACCGCGGCAAGGCGCTTGCCGTGGAAAACTACCACTCTGTACCCGCGCTCCAGCACATCCACCAACATGTCGCCCTGGGACCTTTCTAGGCGCGCGTGGCAAGAGGCTGTGCGGCCAGCGGTGCGCGGTGGCAAGCAACACTGACAAGATTGCCATCATGGCGAGCGGTGGCGTCCCTGACGGTCCCTTTCTGCACTGTTTGGGTGATGCAGACAGGCATTTAATGCCTTTGTCCCCTGCTGTCAGGGTTAGGTAGGATACACTGTACAGGTAGCTGTACCAACCACAATTCCATTTCCATTTTTACCCTTGTCTACGTTGCCACCTGTTGGTGACCCCTTTAGCATATAAAAGGAGGCCCATGCGCAACGTAGAAAGGGGTTCGAGGGCAGAAAAACACTCACGCTCGGTCTCGTTAGCAGCTAGTGTGTACTGTAGCACTCAGCGCTCCCGAGCAAGAACTCAATACACTCAGACATGCAGCAGTAGGAGTGTTATCTCTCCGGAGAGCTCCGAAGCTGGGTAAACTGCTCGTGTGCTTCGCCTCGATCCGCTCTTCGTGCGACCTCCGCCCCCCACCGAACCGAAAGGGGCTCGGTCCGCCGGTCCCATAGGTGTTCGTGGATCAGTTTCCCCGACATCTTTGGCGCGCCAGGTAGGGGGCGTCGAGGTTGTGTGAACCTGATCCGACGTTCACACGAGCTAGATCTTCATCTTCTTCATCGACATGCCACCGAAGAAGAAGGCTTCGGCGGCAGCTGTTCCGTCCACGTCGATCCCACCACCACCGGAGCAAACGGGTGGTGGGGTAGACACCGACGGAAGAACGGGCATCGACGAGGGAGCCCACGGTGCTGCCAGGTCCAAGGACAAGGCTGCGCAGACCTCGACGTCCGTACATGCACCACGCCCATCTCAGGAGGCGCAGGACCGACAGCGTCATGGTATTCGCAGTGCCATACGTTTGTTGGACCAAGATCGAGCTGGTGGATCTCGGGGTGCTCAAGACCAGCATGCACGCCAACATGCTGGCACGAGCGAGACACGGTCGCCTGGACGGGATACTGCTCCTTCTAACATAGTTAGAAGTCCGAGCATATCCCGCTCCTCGCGCCGTTCGCCACTACCGCCCACCACTCCAGCAGAAGCTTTGGCACGAGCTCAACTACTCCTGGATTACCCTCCAACGGCAGACAAAATCGATGAATGGAGGGCCACCATTCAGAGTCTCATCGGCTTCGCCAACAGCGACACTCCGCGGCAGGCGAGTACATCGCTGCCGCGGCAGGACTGCCAGGCATGAGCCGATGGCGACGAAACCGGTGGGGGTGCAACTACCTTGCACTCTCCACCCCGAAGGCCAAGATCGCCGACTCGCCGGATCCACCTCGACAGCGACTCCACCGCATCATCAGATCCACGAGCTCGTCGCGATCAACGCCAAGTTCTTCACGAACGACAGCAAGAAGACGCTCGTACTCGCATCGAGCGCCGAAGAGAAGCGCGGCATCAATCCGACCAGCGCGTTGGGCCCTCTGTCGACATGCATGCGCCAGGGGAACCAGGCGACTTGCCGTACGCGGTAGGTTGCGCTGCGTTCACTCGTGAGCTGCGGCAAGTCCAGTGGCCCAGCAAGAAGAATTTCAAGCCAGACGTACCAGAGAAGTATGATGGCAAGTCGCATCCGTCGAAGTTCATCAGCATTTACACCATCGCGGTGCAAGCTGCCGGGGGGCAGGACGACAAGATCCTTGCCAACTACTTCCCGCTGGTGCTCAAGCCCAAAGTCAGATCCTGGCTCATGCACTTGCCGGACAACTCCATATCCTCTTGGGCAGACCTATGCCATCAGTTTGTCGGCGCCTTTACAGGTGGCCACAAACCTCATGGCCAAGAGAGTGACCTTCATCTGCTCGCCCAGAAGGAAGGAGAGCCCCTGTGCAAGTACATTCAGAGATTCAGCCGCGTACAGCACAACATCCCAGATGTCCACCCTGCCGCGGTAATCAGCGTGTTCCATCAGAACGTGCGAAACCGCAGGATGCAGGAGGAGATGGTGATGTGCAAGATCAGAAACGTCAGTGAGCTATACGCCCTGGCCGACAAGTGTGCACGTGCTGAGGAAGGGAGGAAACTCCCCAGAGAGAATACTGAAGCAGGAGGATCTGATAGTGAGGAGGTTGCCCCGGTAAAGAAAAACCGGCGGCGGAACAATAGGAAGAAGAAAGGCAAAGATGTGCTAGTCGTTGAGCAGTCCGGCAATGGAGGTGGCGCCAAGAAAGCCAAAGCTGGTAGCTCCGGCAAGGAGATTGCCGCAGGCACCAACTACCAGGCTGTGGCGGTCGCCGACAAGCAGGACGGCACCAACAAGCAGTACTGCAAGATCCACCGCACCAAGGGCCATGACCTCCAGAGCTGCAAGAAGGTCGAGCAGCTTGTCGAGCAGCAAAAGGCTGAATACGAGCGACGCGACAAGGAGAAGGCCCAGGAAGGTGCTGGAGGAGCCGGCAAGAAACGCCCCGGCCGAGGAGGACGCCGCGGCAAGGCCAAGCAGCGGCAAGGAGACAGACCTCCCCGCGGCCGCGACAAGGATGAAGATGACGACGACGATGAAGATATGGATGATGACGAGACCGATGAGCAGGAGTTCCAGAAAGCCACAGAGGTCCTGTGCGTTGACGGCGGTGCTTCTCTGCATGCTTCACACCACCAGCTCAAGCAGTGGGTGCGGGAAGTCAATGCGGCAGAACCACCCGTCGAGTCACGCAAGCCTCTGAAATGGTCCAGCACACCTATCATCTTTGATATTGAGGAACACCCTGATCGCATAACTACGGTCGGGTGCTTGCCAATGTTGGTTTCACCAACTATCCGCAACCTCAAGGTCACTAAGATGCTAGTTGACGGCGGGGCTGGCTTGAACCTGATCTCCTCCGCGGTACTCCAGAAACTCCAGATCCCGAATGGCGAACTCGAAGAGACCGGCACATTCCAAGGAATCAATCCGGGAAGGAGCAAGCCGAAGGGAAAGATCACGTTGCCGGTGACATTTGGCAGCGAGTTGAACTTCAGGACTGAGAGGGTCACTTTCGACATTGCTGACTTTCCATTGCCTTACAATGGGATACTCGGCCGTCCAGCACTCGCCAAATTCATGGCAGCCTCTCACTATGCATACAACATGCTGAAGATGCCAGGCCCGATAAGTGTCATCTCTGTGCCTGGCAACAAGAAGGATGCTCTTATCTGCGCCGACAAGATCTACCGGGAGGCAGCAGCCGCAACAGATCGCAAGTCACTTGCCGTTGAAGCTCCCGGGGCGAAGAAGAAGACCAAGTCCGGCAAGAGTTCTGATGCCCACTCTGGCAAGCGCACCTCTTCGGAGTGCTGCACTACCATCGAGGACGCACCATCGAGCTCCACCGGCAAGTGTAAGAAGGCAATGGCAGCTCCACCAGAGACCAAGAAGGTGTCCTCCAAGGAGGACGGCACTGGTGGTACCTTCACCATCAGTGCCACTCTCGACCCTAAATAGGAAAGCGCGCTCGTTGCTTTCCTGTGGGCGAATGTCGACGTGTTTGCGTGGCAACCGTCTAACATCCCCGGTGTTCCCAGGAAAGTAATTGAGCACCACCTTGCCGTCTGTCCTCATGCGCGGCCCATCAAGCAGAAAGTTAGGAAACAGGCAGTGGAGCGCCAAGAATTCATCGCAGAAGAAATCAAGAAATTGGAAGCAGCAGGCCTTGTCAGAGGAGTGCTCCATCCTACGTGGTTGGCCAATCCTGTAGTCGTGGGCAAGGCTAACAGGAAATGGAGGCTTTGTATCGACTTTACTGATGTCAATAAAGCTTGTCCCAAAGACCCATTTCCCTTGCCGCGCATCGACCAGATTGTTGACTCCACGGCTGGATGTGACTTACTTTCATTTCTTGATGCGTACTCAAGATACCATCAAATCTTCATGGCAAAAGAGGATGAAGAGAAGACCGCATTCATCACTCCATGTGGCACATACTGTTTCATACGGATGCCTTTCGGTTTAAAGAATGCTGGTTCAACATTTGCAAGGGTAGTCCATGACGCTTTTGAGCCACAAATACACAGAAATGTGGAACCCTACATGGATGACATAGTGGTCAAGAGCAAGGACAAGGTGACCCTGATTCAAGATTTAGACGAAACCTTTGCAAATCTGCGCAAGATCAACCTCAAGCTTAACCCCGAGAAGTGTGTGTTTGGAGTCCCCTCCGGCAAGCTTCTCGGGTTCTTCGTGTCTCAGCGGGGAATTGAAGCCAATCCCGACAAGATCAAGGCCATTGAGCAGATTGAAGCACCAAAGTGCGTCAAGGATGTACGAAGACTTGCCGGTTGCGTGGCTGCTCTCAGCAGGTTTATCTCTAGATCTGCTGAGAGCGCTCTGCCGTTTTTCAAAATATTGAAAAAGGCAGGTCCAATGAAATGGACTCCGGAGGCGGAGGCTGCGCTGCAGGACTTGAAGAGATACCTGTCCTCCACTCCAACACTTGTCGCACCTAAGCCACAAGAGAAGTTGCTGCTGTATATAGCGGCAACCAATCAAGTGGTTAGTGCTGCGTTAGTGGCGGAGAGGGAGGCGGATGATGAGCCAGCAACCACGGCAGATGCATCCAGCGACAAGCAAGGGACTTCACAGACAAGCCCTGGTCCCGACAAAGATGGATCTGCGCAGGCGGATGAGGAGATGCTGAAGAAAATGGTGCAGCGCCCAGTTTACTTTGTCAGTTCCCTTCTGCAGGGGGCTAGGTCAAGGTACTCCGGTGTGCAAAAAATGCTTTTCGGCCTTCTCATGGCCTCGAGAAAGCTGCGCCATTACTTCCAAGCACATGAGATCACAGTCGTCACTCGTTTTCTGCTGAAGAGGATACTGCAAAATCCAGAAGCAACAGGGAGGATTGTCGAGTGGGCACTGGAACTGTCAAGCTTTGGCCTCAAGTTTGAGAGCACTTCAACTATCCAAAGCAGAGCATTGGCGGAGTTCATAGCGGAATGGACGCCAACACAAGATGAAGAAATTCCAGAAACGAGCATCCCCGACAAGGAAGCAAGCAAAGAGTGGCTGATATACTTTGATGGTGCCTTCTTGCTGCAAGGCGCCGGTGCGGGCGTGCTACTTATTGCACCCACCGGAGAGCACCTCAAGTACGTAGTCCAGATGCACTTTCCCAAGGAGCAAGCAACGAACAATACCGCAGAGTATGAAGGTTTGCTTGCCGGTCTCAGGATCGCAGCAGACCTTGGGATCAAGAAGCTCATTGTCAGGGGTGACTCACAGCTTGTCGTCCGCCAAGTGAACAAAAATTATCAGAGTCCGTTGATGGAAGCTTACGTTGATGAAGTGAGAAAGCTAGAAGAGCACTTTGACGGCCTACAGATGGAACATGTTCCAAGAGCTCAGAACGACATTACCGATGGCCTGTCAAAGTGCGCCGCACTTAAGTTACCTGTGGAACCAGGGATCTTTGTGCTCAAGCTGACTCAACCGTCTGTAACGCCATCAACTGGACAGAGCAAGAAGAGGAAGTTGATTTCTGGTGACTATTTTCCGGCAGAGCTCCCCGAAGCCGCCGCCAAGAAGGTCCCCAAGATCAACACCAAGGGTGCTGAGGAGCAGTCTGCTCCGGCAAGCCTTAGGGTTCGTTCCGTTGAAGCAGACGCTCCCGACAAGTTTTGCTCCGGCAAGCTTGCCGGGGAACATCAAGCTCCGGCTAAGCCGCAGGTTCTCGCTGTAGAAGCGGATGTTCCCATAGCAGCAGATGTGCCTTGTTGCCGAGCCGCAAGCTCCAGCATGGGCACAGCAGATTGTCCGTTTCCTTCAGACAGGAGAACTTCCTGAAGAGCAAGAAGAAGAGGAAAGAGTAGCCCGGCAGTCAAGTATGTACAAGTTTGTCGACAACATACTTTATAGAAGAAGACTCAACGGTGTGAAATTGAAGTGTATTCGCCGGGAAGACGGACAAAAGCTGTTGGCAGAGATACATAGAGGCATATGTGGTCACCACATTGGTGCAAGAACACTTGCCGGCAAAGCGTTCCGGCAAGGTTTCTTTTGGCCAACAGCCCTCCAGGATGCAACTGCACAAGTAACCAAGTGTGAAGCGTGCCAGTTCCATTCCAAGCAGATACACCAGCCAGCTCAAGCTCTCCAGACGATCCCTTTATCCTGGCCATTTTCGGTCTGGGGGCTCGACATCCTCGGCCCCTTTCCCCGAGCTGTCGGGGGCTTTGAGTACTTGTACGTTGCAATCGACAAGTTCACAAAGTGGCCGGAAGTGGTACCAGTGAGGAAGGTGACAGCACAGTCAGCAGTCAAGTTCTTCAGGTCGATTGTTTGCCGTTTCAGGATCCCTAACAGGATCATCACCGACAACGGCACACAATTCACAAGCCGCACCTTCATGCAGTACGTCCAAGATCTTGGCGCCAAGGTCTGCTTCGCTTCTGTTGCTCATCTGAGAAGCAACGGTCAAGCGGAGAGGGCAAATGCTGAAGTGCTGCACGGGCTCAAGACCAGGACTTTCGACAGGCTGCGCAAGTGCGAAAAGAACTGGATTGAGGAGCTGCCGGTGGTTCTTTGGTCGATCAGGACGACGCCAAATCGAGCCACTGGCCAGACACCTTTCGCTCTAGTCTAGGGAGGAGAGGCAGTTCTCCCCACGGAACTCGTATACGGGTCACCTCGAGTGCTCGCTTATGATGAGCTTGAGCAAGAGCAGCTGCGACAAGATGACGCGCTGCTCCTTGAGGAGGACCGTCTTCAAGCAGCTGTACGAGCTGCTCGATACCAGCAAGCTTTGCGCCGCTACCATAGCCGCAAAGTTAATGCCAGAAGTTTCGAGGAAGGCGACCTTGTTCTTCGGCGCATTCAGTCCGCCAAGAATTCCAACAAGTTGACGCCGAAGTGGGAAGGCCCTTACCGGGTGAAACGAGTCACTAGGCCTGGCGCTATCCGCCTTGAGACCGAAGATGGCATTCCGGTGAGCAACTCCTGGAACATTGAGCATCTTCGTAAGTTTTACCCGTAGGGCGCGGTTGCCGGAACCTGTTCCGGCAACCACCTTTTGTACAAGTCTTGCCGATGTTGCATGTAATCCTTTGTACAAAGCCGGGCGCAGACCCCGTGCATAAGTAAATCTCATGTGCTCCGCACATCTTGTCAATTTCATGCTTTATACTTTTTTTGCATGTGTTATCTGACACTTTGTGCAGCGCCTACCCCCGGTAAGCAATAACGAGCCGTAAGGCTCCATATCTTTATTTTCTCTTCTTTCTTTTTCTCAAAAAGGAAAGGAAGGTTCCCCCGCCCACAAGTTTGCCGGGGGGAAAGGAGAAGATAATGGTGTGGACCAGGCGTCGTTCAAGGAAGTTTCGCCTTACCGGGAAGCAAACGACAGAAAAGCTAAGTTGCCAAAGTTTGAGCAATCAGTTTTAATTTTTAAGTTATCTTCCTCGATCGACCGTGCTTTGTATGGAAAACCTGTGCACGGAGGAACCAACTCGTAGCTAGTTGCGCCCTTACTTTGTTTCGAGTCCGCTCAACAACTTAAGTGAGCTATGACTAGTTGCAACAACGTTTCTTGTCGGAAGCGGCACCGCCAGCAGGCTGCTGACGTCCCGCACTCAGTGCTCGCGGCCCAGGTGCCTGCGCCGACAAGTTCGCTAAAAGCGTAGGGCAAAAACATACAAAGGAAGGAATCAAGTAAAGGAAATAACACAGCAATCTCTACCCGAAATAGAGTCATATTACAAGATAGCTTGTCGCAGCTCTAACAGATTGTTCTCATAACATGACCAGCAGCGACAAGAAAAAGAGAAAACGGGCGGCCTAATCTACGCGATCGCCCTCAACCCTCTTGATCCCACTCACCTTGTCCACAATGGGTGCGACAAGGGCCTTGAGTGCTTCCAGATCAGCATCCGGCGGCAGGGACCTGAGGACGTTGGTGAGGTTGAGGCCTGGGTTGCGGAAGGCCACCTTCACCAGCACCTTTTGAAGAGCTCCCGCGCAGATCTTGCGCGACTCGTCGGCCAGCTGCTTTGGGATCTTCTCCCGGAGTCGCTGGAGGGCCGTCGCCACACCTTTGAAGAACAAGCTGAGCTTGGCGCTGGGTTGGAGGTGCTCATCGGAGGAGTACCCGAGATCCTCCATCCCCAGCTGCGCCAGCTCCCTGTCGATGGCTGCGGCAACATCCACGAGACCCTCCGTCCAGTACTCCACATTCTCCCTAAAAGTGTTCTGGGCGGCAGCAGCACTAGCCAGCAGCGCCTCGTCGGCCTTGATCTTCTCCTTCAAGGCCACCTCCCGCTCCCTGGCGCTGTCCAGCGTCTGAGTCAAAGTAACCAGCTTCAACTCAAGATCTGCGTTGGAGTCCTTGGCGGCGCTAAGCTCTTTGCTCCTCTCAGCGAGACGACCCTGCAGCTCACCATGAGCGGCGGCGTCCTTCTCGCGCTCACGCTTGAGCGCAGCAAGCTCCTCGCCGCTCGCCTTGAGATCAGCCTCCAGCTGCGCCATCTTCGTCTCCAGCTCCTTCTTGGCGGCCTCGGCAGCTGCGGCAGCATCCTCTGCTTCCTTGAGAGCCCCGCCAAATGTTTGCTCGCGCGCGGCAAGCTCCTCCTCGTGGCTGTCAAGGTTGACCTTGCGCTGCGCCAACTCACCTTCCTGCGCAGATAGCTTTTCGGCAACAAGCCGCTGTTGCTCTTCAACTTCAGCCTTCTCGAGGAGGAAGGCTTTCCGCTCTTCGGCGAGTTGCTCCCGCTCCTCTGCCAGGGACCGAAGAGCTTCCTGGTTGAGGCCCCGGAGCTCCTCCGCGTGCTTCTCGATGTCCACTCCTGCCTTTGCGACAAGCGCTTCTCGGGATACCAGCTTGGCCTGTCGGGCGCGGTAGAGCGACAATAGCTTCCGTAGCAACTGCTCCTCCTCAGGCTCATTGCTGCTGCTGCTTGGCGCGTCGACCAGCATCAGCCCAGCAGAGGCGAGCACCTCTCCATCCAAGATCTCTCCTTCGACCGGCGCCCTGGAGCTTGACGCCCAGGGGAGCTTGATGAAGATACCGTCGCCGGCCTTCAAATAGGCGCCGGGCTAGGGCTCCTTGGAGCCTGGCGCTGCAGCAGCGGCGGAGGGATCGGTGGTCGGTGTAGCGCCTAACGCTCCTGCGGCCTCGGGGCCGTCAGTGCGATCGCCGGATCCCTCGCCAGCTTCTGCGGCGGCAGCTTTGGCGGCCTCTTCGCCGCCGAGATCATCAGCGCTGGCTTCTCCTTCGGTGGCAACAGCGTCGTTGGTATTGCTGCGCGCGTTCTCCTCGCCGGCGACCTCGATTTCCATCGGCTCCATGGCAGATGGATCTGACGAACGGAAAAAGGAGAAAAGTCAAGCAAATATCCAAAAAGAAAATTAGAAGAAGAAGAACCCAAGGGAAGTTTTCAAGCAAGAGGATTACCTGTACTAGGATCTGCATTCATGGTCTCAACCACCGGAGGGTTGCTGGTGCTGTCCCTTGCCGGAGAACTGTCCCTTGCCGGAGAATTCTCCCTTGCCGGAGAACGCTCCCTTGCCGGGGAATCCTCCCTTGGCGGTGTAGTCGAAGCAGATGGCATTTCGGGAGCGGCTTCCGGGCACTCCTGGTGAGGCTGCTCTGCTCCTACACAAACCAACAGTCAGATATCAGCAAAGAAAGAGCACCCATGCGCGCCTGACAGCAGGAAGTAAACCATATACTTACGCTGGGGGCTGCGCTAGGGGCTGCTTTGGGGAATAGTTGCCGGGTCCGGCAAGGTGGTCTCGGACACGCCCCCTGCTGTCGCGGTGGGTTCGTCCTCGATGACAATCACCGGGACCTTGGCTCTCTTCGCCGCTCTCTGGGCCAGAGTCCTGAAAAGGAATGGGTTCGGAGTAAAGCAAATCAGATACAAGACAAAATAGCAAGAATTGAAGAACTACAAGTACAGCAAAGAATCTTACTCTTCTTCTTCCTCGTCGGAGCTGAGCGCGGAGAGATCGAAGTCCGGCTCGCCTCCGGTGCGACGAGGCGGATGAGTAGGTTCCCTTGTCCGCTTGGCAGGAGCAGTAGCGGTGGACCGGGAAGACCCCGCTCCAGTTGCCGCAGCGGCGTGAGGCGCTCCTGCGGCAACAGTGCTTGCCGCGGTAGAGCGTGTCGCGCGGCACGGCGGCTGTTGACTCGTCTGCCACCCCGCTACGTCCCCGGCCTTGCGGAGACGCCTTCTTGGTGGAGCTGGAGGCTCCGCTTGCGGCGAGCTGGCTGAAGGTGGGGAGGAGGAGGAGCCGATCTTCAACGAGTCGCTCGCGCCCTCGGCGGGCTCGCTCGACTCAGCTTCAGGCCCGACAAGCTCTTCCTCGCTGGCAAGCTCCTCTCGCTCGACAAGGCTTGCCGCCTCTGCTGCCTCTGCCTCCTCCACGGTGAATCCGAACTCGCCCGTGGCAGCGGCTGCTGCCACCTCTTCCAGCCTGGTGGCGATGCGCTGCATCTCATCATCGGTGGTGTCGCGGGTGAGGTTCTTCTGTTCATCGGGGCGGACCGGCACTTCTACCAGGCCGTCAAAGAACTCCTGCACGACGTCATCTGCAGGCTCTTGCCAAGTTGGGACAATTCCATGCGAGTCGCACAGCGGCATCATTGCACGGATGCGGTCGAGCGAGGAGTTGTTGCATAGCGGAACGACACCCCTCGGCAACCTGAACACTTCGGGATGTTGAGGATCGTGCTTGAACAGTTCCAGGAGCATCGCGTCCAGTTCCAGGACAGTGAAGTTGAAGTTGAGGCCCGGGCGCAGCCTCATGATATCCGCCGCATTCTGGAACTCCCAGGCGGGTCTCCTCCTCTCCTGCAGGGGGGCGATGCGGCGACGAAGAAAATCTGCGCCAACGGCGCCTACAGTGAGCCCGACAAGCCTAAGGCATAGGATCCGGGTGACGGCAATCTTCAGCCTAGCGTCTTCCGGGGTCACGCTGCTCCAATCGTTGTCGCGCACTACTGGGGCTTGGCGCTGGGCGGTAAACGGCTGCGGGTTCTCCTCGACAACCCAGCACCAATCTGCTCTCCATTCATCCCACTTGCTGCGGAGCTCTCCCTCCAGATAAGCGTCCTTCTTGCCGGTTCTCGAGATCCAAGCGATTCCACCGGAAAGAGGCTCCCCTCATTCAACTTGGGGCATAAAGAAGTGGCGGAAAAGAGCTACGTTTGGATGGACTCCGACAAAGTTTTCGCAGAGATGTGCGAAAACTGCCATGGTCAGAACAGCATTGGGGCTGAAGTCAAGGAGGCGGAACCCGTAGGTGTTCATGATATCGCAGAAAAATTCAGAGAAAGGCGGGCAGAGCCCACAGTAGAAGAACATCGCGAAGAAAGGGTATCCATTCGGAGCCAGTTCCGAAACGGTATCTGGGAGTACCTTCGTACGCGGATGCGCTCGCGTCTCCGTCGACCAGAAG